>NC_138374.1:28380017-28397598 GCF_054177405.1 Leptonychotes weddellii | reverse complement strand
GGGGGGGCGAGGCAGAGGGAGAAGCAGACTCCCCGCTGAGCAGGGAGTGGACTTCGGGCCAGATCCCAGGACCCTGAGACCATGACCAGAGCTGAAGGCAGATGCTTAACAGACTGAGCCACCCAGGCGCCCCTTGAGAATAGAAATGAGCTTAGGAAATTGTGACGAAAACTCCTTTTGCTTTTCCTCTCTACCACTTCGCTGTCACACTTACAAGAAAGGCTGAGGTGAGGTTTACTTTTCCCACTCCTGCTGCCCGTTAGCATTCTACCCAGCTAGAACTACAAAATTGGACTGGTCAGTTTCACTTTCCGTTTTTAGGAAGCGCAACTTTCCCTCCTCAACCTGAAACGCTGCATCTGGACTCACAGCATGGTCAAGTTGGGGTGGGGGCATGCTTCTCCCCAGTGATCGCCTTTAAAAAAATACAAAACAATAAGATGGCACTCCAAATTGCTTAAATAATTATGGGGCAAAATAGAAACTCCTTTAACCCAGGGGCCGCTGATTGCCTCCCACCCTAGCAATTAAAACCTGCGCCACTAAAGGCAAGACTCTTAGATATTATATCCTATTTTCTAGCAACATAAATGCAGCTGTTGGTGGGGTTCGGGAAGAATGCAGTCAGTAAAACCACAGGGGCCTAGATTCAAGTCCCACTGCTACCACTGACTGGGTAATCATGACTTTTCTAAGCTTCAATTTCCTCTCCTTTAAAATGAGCATATTCATACCTGCCTGGTCTGCTGCACAGGCTCGTTGGGATTAAGTGACAAACGCAGAAGCCCTTGGAAAACTGAAAAGTGCCAGACGAAGTTAAGTATTTATTATTCTTGTTATTACTCATTTGCTGAATGAGAGTTCTACAAAATGAGTGCTTATGTAGAAATGGGCAGGAGCGTATCTCTGCATCTGTCCAGAGCCAGACCCAGGAAGTGAATGTTCGATGGCTCAGGGATGCTCCAGGTAGCCAGGGAGACAGGAAACGACAGAGATCAGGCTACTCCCAGGCACAGGCAGCAAGCCGTGATTCTCCACAACAAAAGAGGCGTCCTGGGCCCACCAGGTCATCCAGTGAGATGGTTCTCACTGTGGCAGTCAATGGCGACTTTCTATTACAAATGGAAGCCTGCGTCCCCAGGCATGGTCACACTCGGTTAGAACAAGCAGCACGGTCAGGGGCAGTGGAGAAGAGCAGTAAGTGCAAGAGCTCTGCCCTCATCAAGACCCAGCTCTGCCACTTCCCTCTCTGTGCCTCGGCTGCCCCGTGTGCCAATGGAAATCATCATACCACCTATCTCCCACAATAGCTGTAAGTATATCATGAGTTGATTCATATACAACACCTGAAGATGCCTGACAGAGAGTAAGCACTGGAGAGTCATTAGCAATTAGTATTGTTGATCTGTTGACCAAATTGTTCCTCCACTAGACTGTGATTCCTTTGAGGGCAGATTCCCTGACAATTGTCTCCTGATCCCCAGAGCCTAGAACATAGTGAAAATCAATAAATGCTTCTTACATGAATGGATGAATCAATGAATAAGATAAGACTGATCACCTAAGTAACTACTAGGGAGAAAATACAACAGGGAGGACCAACACTGGGCTTTGTGCCATGGGGCTTTTAGTGCGGGATCTGGAGAGAAACAGGAAATTGTCTGACACCCCCCCCCCCCCGCCCCAGTCTACGCTAGCAGGCTGAGCCAAGCTGCCCTGGAGATTTGACACGGTACACACACTGTGTGAGTCCAGGTCTTCTGAAAAGCAAACACTGAAATGGAATTAAATAAGCAAGGATTACATCAGGGAAAGTACCTGTGGCAGAAAATGGGGAGGAAAGCCAGGGAAATATTACAATAGGGAAAGTACCTGTAACAGAAAATGGAGAGGAAAGCCAGGGAAACTATCACATGGTCTGAGGTCAGATAAAGAAGAGGGGGAAGGAAGGATGGGTGCAGGTGTCCTAGACCACTGAGCAGTCTAAGGGAAGTTCTGCAAGCCTCTCAAGGAGCTCTCAAGCTGAAGGTGGCCACTGGATGAGTCCCATGTCTCCCAGGAGCCAGCCTGCTGTAGTAGCCCTGCCATCTCGGTCATTGGCTGGGAGTGGGGGCGGGGGTGGGGTGCTGCTAGAGCCTTGGGCCAATGCCGGTTTGGGCTCAAAGTGTAGCTCTGGGGCGCCTGGTCAATTCCAGTCAGCCGGAGGTCCGCTAGGCGCATCTTCATGGCAGCCACACATATGGTAGTCCTTAAGAGCACTGGATTTTGGGTCCAGACAATCTAGGTTGAATCCCAGCTCTTCCTAGCTGGTTACCTTAGGCAAGTTGTACAACTTCTCCAAGCCTCGTTTTCTTTATTTGCCAAATGGAAGTTACAATTCCAACCTCTCAGGATCATTACTGTTGTACACTGTGCCTGCCACATATTAAGTGCTTCATAAGCAGCAGCTGCCATTTCTCTATATTTACGTCTATTAGCGATCAGGAAATGAAAACAGCCCCCATGGTTGCATACTTGCATTTGAGGGACAAGGGACATAAGCATAGAACCGTGGTTAGGCGGTATCACAATTTAAACAACCAAAACCAGTTTGTTTACAAATGAAAGGTCCCAGGGATTTCCCTGTTTGGCTGTTTCCTGGAGCGGAGGCCAAGGTGGGTGTAGCGTGCCAGAACCCACCTATGGCCACACACACCTCCTCTCCTCTTCCATTTGCTGTGGTCTGCCTGCAGTGTTGTCAGCCTGTCCCCTTGTCAGCTGTCTGCCTCTTAAGGAAAGTGTGCTCAGCACACCTTCCCCACAAGAACAGGATCATCCCTGAGCTCGGAGACACAGGACTCTGCAGCGCCACATAATTCCGAGCACCTGTTGGGGGACTCTCTGCTTGCCTTTGTGTCTGGGACCTTAATTGTTTTCTTAAGACCGTGGCCAGCTTTCTGGTAGCGGTCATTGCCTGGCTACCGCTGGCTTCTGGCTCCTACATCTGCCTGGAGTCCCAGGGTGCCCACTTGCTGGACTGCTAGGACCCAGAGCACTTACACCTGCTCAGGCCCCAGTTCAGCTACCTGGGTCTCTCCCAGCCTCGCCGCCCTCAGGCCTTGGTGGCAGTAACAACTAAGAACCAACAAGGAAAAGAGCCCCCAGAAGAACGGGAAAACACACTCTTAACTTCTTCCACCACCACCTCAGAGACCTTGTTGCCAAATCCCCATTTCCCAGAAGTGCACCGAAAACACACCCTGGGATTTTTTTTCTTGGGGCAGGGGTTTGGGGGGGAGGTTGTCTTTGAAGGAATGACCTTCAGTTCTTCTAACTGAAAAAAGTCAAAATTAAACTAAAAAATATTGATTTTTGTTTAATAATTAACAGCTTGACAGAGATGATCAAACTTATCTTCCAGAATGGTAAATTTCCACTTTACCGGGACTTTTTTCAGGAAATTTTAACTTTCTGTGTTGGAGCTGGAATCCAACACAAGCCACCTTGTTTCAGTCAGAGGTGGGAAAGCCAAGGGCACAAAATAAAGGAACTGGTTGAATCTTCCCAACCAAGCCGGAATGGACCTTTCCATCTGAGGGAAGGGAAGGTCACTCTGTGAAGTGGAGGGAAAGAAAGCCTCCCAGCAGTAAATAGGCCAGCCTCTTGCTCACACGGCCTCCAACAGGCTCAGGGATCCCGGCTCTGAATGCGGCTTCTTTCTCTCCTCTGGTTCCCTAGCCAGAGCTTGGAAAGCACTAGGCCAACTTGACACCAGACACAGCCAATGTCCAGGACAGAGAATTCCCGCCAACAGGGAGAAATGCTGGCTGGGCCATCTTCTGCTGCTATTACACGTAAACATATTTACAAGCTTAGTAATTAGCTTCTCCACATCATCTTTGCCTCTTGCATAGCATTGACTGCCTTTGCATTGATCCCTCTCACCAACTGAAAAATCAATCAGATTTGGTTTCCTTGCAAATCGAAATGCTTGAAAAATGATACCCTGAAGTAAAACCTGGGCATTCTCACACTTCGACCCTCGGGTCAACGATCCATTAACCACCTGGCCCTGATGAGTCACCTTCCCACTCCCTGTTGTCTGCCTCTGTGTCGAGACAGAGTGGACAACACAATTTCATTTCAGGGGACCTGTCTAGCCCTGACACTCTGGGTGACATCCCACCTGCCATGTGACCCTATGACCTTCTGGGAACATTTCTCCCCAGTCTGGGCAAGTGCAGTACAAGACACATAGCATGAGAGCACACTTTCTGCTTTAGAATCACAAGCACGGGAGCAAAATACAGTTTTCACCATTATTTTCTACTTAATTATAGGAACACTAGAAACCTAATTAACATTGGGATCAGAATCAAGAAAAATCTACCCAAGTGATTCACATCTTCTCGGAGGGGAGGCAGGAGTGTTTGCAAATGTCCTGCCAGGGTGATAAATTCAAATGGAGAAACTGTGGAGCTTTTAAAGCACCGTCAACATTCTATTACCATTTTAGATTTTAAAATAATGGAACTGTTATTTTTATAATATGAACTATGGAAGGTGGACGTCAAAAGGGGTTTCAACAGACAGAAAAATGCTTCCCTGTAATCCACGCACCCTTGTGTCCACCACTCTGCCGTGCCCCTCAGTCCCTGTGCCCCTCCCTCCAGAAGCTCTCGGGCCACCAGCCCCTGCTCTTTTTCATTTTCCTCTCCATACTGTAGGTCCTCTGTATGTTGTGTTTTGCAAATCCAGCAGTCACAATATGGTTTATTTCCCCTTTGGTCAGGGTTCAGCAATCTTCCAAACGTGGGGGTGGCAGACATAGGCCCCTGTAGGGGCAGAGAAGAATGCTCACTCATCTGAAGTGGGCAAGGAGCACCTGGAAGGTTCTCATGCACAAAAACCTCCCCCACCTCCACATTCTACTAATAAAAACTTCATCTGAGTTATCACACTGGGGATAATGCAAATGTCCTGAGGAAAGGTTCAGCTTCATGGTCACTCACACCTTAGTGAGAATTATTTTTGAATCTTAGATCATCCACGTTTGAAACACACTAAAGAATCATTTAGAGCAAAATTCTACTCAGTAAAAGATTTTTTTAAAAAATCACAGTCAACCTCTACTTGAATACTTACAGTGGCAAAGCCTCCATTCTTGTCTATTTCACTAATGGGAATTTCACATTATCTGGGAAAGCTCATCCTTCTCTTCAGCCCAACCCTGCACAGTCTGTTAAGATGGTTCGCTGCAAGTAAAGGAAATCCCAACTCAAAAGCCTTCAACGGGTAAGGACATTTATCTCTCAGAGTAGAAAGCCCGGCAGTCGGGACAGATTTGGGGGCTGGTTGGCACAAGAGCTCAGCGACATCATCAAGGTCCCAGGTTCCATCCCATCAACCTGCAGCATGAGCCTCATTCTCAGGTTGGCAGCACGACAGCTGCGGTGTCCACAGCTTCACTTCAGCCACAACAAGGTCCAGAGGAAAAAGAAAGATTGCCCCAAGCATGGAATATAAACTCTTCCCTTCCCTCTGACCATCCCGACTGCTATCACATGCACAATACCTGTCACTGGGGGAATGCCATCCATTCACGGGCTCCGCTAATCATCCAGGGCAGAAAGAATGTTGGAAATTCCACCATAACGTCCATCTCTCCTGCCTGCCAGCAACTTCTACCTCTAACAAAGTTCTCCATTACCCTGGCAACTCAGAACATAGCTACACCCCTTTTCACGAAATGGCTCATCCAGGGTTCCAAACTCCAGGCTTGTCCTTCGCTGGACATTTTCTAGTTGGCCAGTTTCCCCCTAAAAGGGTGGCACCCAGAGTGAAACACCATCCTTGGTGGAATATAGTGAAATCACAATATTCTAAGACTGGGGGGCTGTATGACTGTGGCTTAATACTGTAATCTCTTTTAGTGCCAACATCGTTCTGTTGCTTCCTCATCAGTCAAGTAGTCCACTGTAACCAGCAGTTTATTTTCACAGGTTACTGCCACGTTGCATTTCTGCCATGTTGCACTAGTTCAATTGCTTTTATGGACCTAAGAGCAGAACTTAGGATCATCCCTATTGAACTAGACCAAGATAATTTTGAATAGTGCTTCTGCCACTCAGTGTAATAACTACCCAGGCATCCATACATGTTATCTGTGTATAAATCTATATTAGGTTGTGTTTTGTGCTGGTCTCAGCCTATCTAGAGCAATGCTATCTGCTAGAAATGCCTGGGGGCACTCACCTGCACCCCAGGAGCTTCCCACAGACCTCTCCCTTTCCAAACCAAGGTTACAACTGGATGAACGTTTGTGGTTCTTATTGTGATCGCAAGATGCCCTTCAGCAATGGCCATCAGGAAACTTTGAAAAAATAAACATTTATTACTTACAAGACCTGGAAATTACATAGCACACCTGTGGCCACACAGTGAGGTCATGGGAAGAGAGAGAGCGAGAGAGAGCACAGGTCTGCAGTTCTGCTTTTACTCGGGTTGGGGGGCGGGGGGCCTGGAGTTTTGCAGACTTACTCTTTAATGGTGAATTTAAAACCTAAGAATGGTTGGGGCGCCTGGGTGGCTCAGTCGTTAAGCATCTGCCTTCGGCTCAGGTCATGAACCCAGGGTCCTGGGATCAAGCCCCGCATGAGGCTCCCTGCTCTGCAGGAAGCCTGCTTCTCCCTCTCCCACTCGCCCTGCTTGTGTTCCCTCTCTCGCTGTGTCTCTCTCTGTCAAATAAATAAATAAAATCTTAAAAAACAAAAAAACCCTAAGAACGGTCGTTTAAAGCAGGAAGAAAAAAGACAAGTGGCCCAAAGGGTCAGTTATCAAAATCAACCAAGATCTTTAAAACAAAGGAGCCTCAGTGTGCGGAGGTGGCTTTTTATCTAGTCCTGTGGCTGACAATGTGTTTATTTCATGTAGCCATCTTTGAAGTCGATGCCTCTTTGAAATGCATGCGGCAATCAAAGCTTAAATCAGGCACTTGAAAAACTGTCAGAGTTTACACCACACTTTGCTAGGGCTGCTATAACAAAACACCAGACCAAAGGGCTTCAAGAACAGAAATCTATTTCCTCCCAGTTTAAGATCAAGGCTAGAAGTTTAAGATCAGGGGGTCAGCAGGTTTGGTTTCTTCTGCGGTCTCCCTCCTTGGCCTGCAGATGACCACCTTCTCGCTGTGTCCTTACTTGGTCTTTACTCTGTGCATGCATATATCTGGGTCCTAATCTCCTCTTCTTATAAGGACACCAGTCGTACTGGATTAGAGCCCATCTTAATGACCTTACTTTAACCTTCAATACCTCTCAGAAGACCCTATCTCCAAATACAATCGTATCCTGAGCTACTAGAAGTTAGGATTTCAACAAATGAATTTGGGGGGGAGAAATAACTGACCCCCTAATAAATCTGATGTCTGTATATGCCTCAAGGTCAGAGAAAAACTGGACAGGAAATCTAAAACCAGAGGCTCTGGAAATCTACTATAGCCACTCCTCCAATGACAACCATTAAAGAATAACCATTCATTCAGTTACCTTCTCATTTTGGAGAGGGGATTCTGACAAGGTTTGAGAGAATGCTGAGGAGAAAGATTGTTCTGGAAACTGGAGCATTCCTAGTTGAGCAAAAAGAGAGCTCTACAAGGGTGTTTCCACAGTCAGAATGGGTGGCTTTGGATTTGATGGGGGCTGCTGAGCAGAGTCATAGTGGAGCAGGTTGAAGGTTCTCAAAAGGCAAATTCAGTTATTACCCAATTTTACTTAGGACATGCACAGCAACAACTGCAGCTGGTACACTGAAAATTATCCTGAATGCCCACAGCACAGATAAACCGTGTCTGTCTTCATTATTTCCGTCTGCAATTAGCCAGGTGGCCAGTGATAACTTGGCATCTTGCCCAGGGACCCGAAGGCCCTGTTGCTACAGAAGTGATGAATGGAAAGCAACTGGTAGGCTTTCTCAATCTTATCCTCTTTAAAAAATATAGGTACATAATTATAAATAATAAATAAATATATGAAGGGGGATACTCTTAGCGCAACTACACTTAAATACCAAAGAGTTAAGTAGGTAGCACTAAAGAGCAAGATTCAGAGAAACAAATGTTAGTTTGTAATCAGCTTGGTTACTCAGGGATCCATAACTGTTCCTTCTTAGATTAAATCGCTTAACTCAGGAGGCAAAAAAGCCTGCTTTGCAGGTGGATTTACAAGTCTAATGCCTGAAAGCTTTAGGGTAACATGATGTGATTAACCTTTCTGCTGTTCCCACCCCCCTTCTGGCTCTGTCCAAGACTCAAATGCTGGAAACTGAGGCTAGAAGGTCTACAAAGGTCACTCAGCCCAGCTCTTCTATCTGGTGTTTGAAACCCTTTTGCCACAATCAAATACCTACTTAAAACCAATGAAACAGGCACATGGGAGCTCAACTTTGCAAGAGCTGCCTTCTCTCCGAGGAAGCTCTCCTCCGGGAAGAAACTGTCACGGGAGAAGAGAAGCACCATTTTTTGTTTCATGCTCCAATGTGTACTGCTTTAGTCACTACTATGAGATTAGTCTGTGACAATATAATACCTGGGTGGGGAAAGAGCTGTGTGAGCCCATCTTTCCCTCCCCCGCCCCCCCACCCCCCGCCTTAATGGATGCTTTTTAGCCACTTCACCAACTGACACCAAGCCTCACCTCAGGTCTCCAATCAAAACCTTAGCAGGGTTTTACATTAAACTGAAATTTACATTCAATCATTACCATAGCAACCATCACACAGCATTAGATGTAACTTTTTCCTCTCTGACATAATCTTTTTTTTTTTTTTAAGAGGTGCTTTTCTCTTCAGTTGCAAATCCAAGCTATTCAGAAAATAAACATTAAAAATCTATTTTGAAAAAGTACATTTAAACAGACTGCAACAAGGTTCTAAGAACAGGCATTTTGAAATGGTTTCTAGACACTAAGTAACCATATGCTTTCTACCTCAACTGATGGTTGTACACTGAAGTCTCAGGGATTCAGCCTTAAGCTGAGAATTGTTAAAATCAAAATAAGGCTTCACTCATGTGGCAACCATTCCTTGAAAGATGTCCCAAGATAACAACCAGGAGCTTCAGCAGAAAATTCTGCTAATTTCCAAAGGGATATGTGTATCATGTTTAAATAAAATGTTTGGTTTGACTATTCAATGTGCAACTGGCAAATCTGAGGTTTTTAGGATTCACATGTTGACTAGAGGAGATACTCAATTGCGAATGTGGTTCAAAGCCATGTGGGAGAATGCAAAGGTACTGGAGAGTAAGCTAGAGGTAACAAGATACATCCCCACCCAAGAGACCTATTTTTTTCTTATTCTAGAGTACAATGCCACAAGAGCCCTGAATATTTGCAGATATCAGAAATATATTTCAGATTTAGAAAAAGGTAAGAAAAGAGATCTTTCTGAAATTTTACTAAGACCAAAAAAAAAAAAAAAAGTCTACTTATGACAGTAGCCCCATTAACAAATTAGTGAGCTTCCATCCCACCAGTGTTATCCATCTTATTCTCTTACTAAAGTCCCAGAAAGTGGGCAACTCGGATGTACTGACAATTGAGACAATAAAATTAAGTCATTTTCCATAAGCCAAATAATTTGATCTTGTTTATTCAAAGCCAAACCATAATGTATGATACTCCAATCATTCATTGACTCATTCATCAAATATTTATTGAGTACTAGATGCCACCATATGCTGAGAGCTGCATCTTATAAAGATGAGTGAGACTTTGTCCAAGACCTCAAGATCTTTACTTTTCTAATTCCATTGTATGGCAGAGGTTTTAAGCCAAAATGTCAAGGAAATCTTAACACATTTTCTCAAAATGAACATTCAAGTTTGTATCTGTATATAGGAGGTGATGTCCATCCCATGGCTGTGCCACTCATTTTAATGACCCCAGTCTGGATACCAGAAACTAGGTTCATGGTTAATCGTTGATTTTTTTTATTACTAAGAGCTAGCAGAATTCACTGGAGGACATTCATTTTAAGATTTCTGAAGATTCTGTGACTTTTACTGAATCTAAAAATGATGCAACTTTGACACTTAGGAGATATGGCTGAATTCTACCCCAAATGATAAAGAAGTCTCCCCCAAATGAATAGTCAGGTGTAAAAGGCAAGGAAAGGCAGGTCTTAAAGGTTCTCAGTCATTCTTTCTCATGCAAGACCAATGGCATAGCTAGTTAGGCAACTTGAACAAGAGGGAAATAGGGAGTTAATTTTCAAATAGTTACTAAAATATTTTATATGCCTAGAAGTGAAAAATATTACAGATTAAGATAAGGTGTGTAGGAAAAGTGCTAGAGCAGGAATGGGATGCTGGTTTCATCTCAAGTGTCAACTCCAGGTGAATGGGGGTGGATGCCTAGAACCCTGAGGAAGGCCAATGCTGAGTCCAATGCGAAAAATTACTTGATCCATTAACAAAGTCTAATCTGGGATCAGGCAGTCTGCATGGTACATAGAAAGACTATGGGAGGAGGAGCTTAGGCTGTGCTGGAGGGGGAGTAAGGAGATACATGCTACTGAGTTACCTGTGAAAATATAAAGAAATAATAGTAATTTTAAAATCCCAATGCATTCAAAGACCAACGAATCTGTGTCAGCAATCTTTTAAAAAACTTAAAGGCACAACTGGCATAATTTAAGACAGAATGGATACCTTCCAAATGGCTGGCAAAGAGCCAAACAAATACAGGCCATATTAGAAAAAAATGTGCCAAGGAACATAAAAAAAAAAAAAGGAAAACCTAAATATGATTACAGAAATCAGAGATCAGAGCATTTGAGGTGACACCTTCTGATAGATCCACCATGTGGCCAAGTGACAAGATAAGCTGAGAATAATGTAAAAATCCTTTGGTGAGAGTTAAAGAACCTAACTGATAAATGCATTGTAACCAACACCAGAGTTCTTGGCTTTTCATTTGTTTTTGCTTTTTTGAAAGATCAGTAGGAAGATCACAACCTCCTCAACACAACCTCCTGGTAATGACGTAGACGTGTGGCTCCTGTGGTCAAAGGAAGCCAAGAATGTCATTTTGAGTATCTCAGAGCTGTAGACCTACTGCTTTTGAAAAGTATAAATAAATATATCCACAAAAGCCACAAATTCAGCTTCTGATTTATTTATGTCTTGATTTTTTTTTTCAGAGTTTCTTAGATGACCAAATCTAAAATGATCCCGGTGTGGTTATCAAGTGGTCATTCAATGGTCATCAAACTCGAGATGCACAACCTATCACTGGTGTGAATTAAGCAATGAAAAAATACTCCCAGTCTCCCCCAGTCTGTTCAGGTCCTTGCACCAAGGAGAAACAGAGGCTCCCAGGCTGTGGTTCAGCAAGAAAGGATGCTGACCATCTTCACCTGCACACATACCCCTGGTGCCTCTTCCCAAGTTAGACTGACAGCAAATGATGGGCCCCATATCCCCTGCAATGGAGATAACTTATCTCCTCCTTGCCCCAATTGCAGGCGGAATTGTCACACCTAACATGCATTCGAGGGATGAAAAGTTTATCAAGCATTCACTGTGCACCAGGCACTGAGCGAAATACAGAAGACAACCCACCTGGATATATTTTGTTTTGCAGCTTGTTTTCTATCTTAGCTCGTGAATACAATTATCATCAACTTGGCCTGCTTGTATTATTCAATCCTCAAGACCTCACAGTCTTTGGATCATGTTCATCTAAACATAATAGTAACTCCAGGACAAAGGAGAATGGTCAGCAATAGGAAAGTACCTAATATGTTCACCAGGCAAAAGAACAGAAAAGCGACGAAACTAAGCTCTTAAAAACTGGCTCTCTAAATTTCGATGTCTGAAGTAGGACATCTTGGAATCTGAGTGGAATCATTCAAGACATGTCAACAAAGAGTTAATAAACTGTGAAATTCATTTCCTCTAGGAAAGAAGGTTAACAAAAAGCTTCCAATAGTTTTGTTTTGCTTTGTTTTTAAGTATTGGGTTGCAGGCCCATAATGCATAAAGAGAAATTAAGAAGGTTTGCATACGTCTCCGACTTTTTGAGGCTGATCTCAAGAAACACTAACATGCCTTGAGGTAGAATGCAGAGCAGGATAGAGAACAGGGCTTGATAGACAGGGAACGGTGCCTGAGCAGGCTGGGATCTGGAGACCCCCCATATAGGTACACATCAACCTCAGAAGCCCCACGTTTACCTGTTTAATACATTGGGGTGTACAAAGGTTTTTTCCAAAGGACAAAAATCTTCTTCCACTAACAACAACAAAAATTGAAGGAATACCCCAATCGAATTGCCAATCAGCTGGGGCGAGATGGTAGAGAGCTCTGAATTGTCATATTAAGGAGTCGGGACTTCATCTTATCACCAAAGTTCCCCCATTTGGGTTTTTAGGAAAACCATTCTGGCATTTTGGTGGAGAGTATGGGATGGAAACAAGAAGCCCAATTAATATATGAACTAAGATAAAAGGCTATCTGCAGAATAAAATGTACACAATAATCTACTTTATAAAAAAACTTCCATGCATGTATACGTTGTAAATTCACAGAAAAGGATCAACTGGTTGAAAAATCAAGTTGGAGAAAAGTATGTATACGATGGTTCTATCTATAAAGAAAAAAGGCCTGTGTATGTTTGATAAGCTTATACAAATGTTCTAAAAAGATACACACCAAGCTGCTTATGGCAGTACAGTACCTCTACAGAAGCAAATGAAGATTTGGGGAAGTAGACAGAAATTTTGGGTTTTTCCTCTATAGACTTCTGATTGTTAGAAACATGTTTTATAACAAGCATGTATGATCTTTATCATTTTTAAGAGATTTCTAAAACTTAAAAAATAAATTGGGTGATGGGCATTAAGGAGGGCATGCGTTGTGATGAGCACTGGGTGTTATACGCAACTGATAAATTACTGAACACCACATCTGAAACTAAATATGTACTATATGTTGGCTAATGGAATTTAAATAATTTTTAAAAAGGAATATAAACAAAAATTAAAAAATAAAAGATGATCATAAAATAACAGATATAGTTTCTGTGACAAGAAATGATCAGGACTTAAAACCAAAGCAGAAGCCATGAGAATAAAGAGATGCTGACAGCAGAGCAGACGTGAGTCTGGGTGAGGCAGGCTAGGGGGTGGGGGCAGATGGAGCCATGTGTTTCCATTCATTCTCTCAGTTACATTCCCTCAGAGTCCCAAGAGGTGCACATTTCCACCACATTTTACAGGTAACGAAGCGGAGCCTCCGAGAGCTCAGAGAGACTGGAACTCCCATCTACCTGATGCTGACACTGATTTCCTTCATACCCACCGCCCTCTTAACTGCCTTTTCTGCACACAAGTCCTCATCTGATGCAGTAGGAAGGCACTAGGGAGCTAGCCCTGACAACATAGGCTGGGTCATGAGGAGACTGGCAAGGCTGAACCGTGCACCCATTCCTGTTGAATAGTAAGCCCCATGGGCACCTGGCTGGCTCAGTCGGTAGAGCATCTGACTCGATCTCAAGAGTCGGGAGTTCAAGCCCCACACTGGGTGTAGAGCCTACTTAAAAAAAAAAAAAAGGAATAGTAAGTTCCAGACGCTGAAGGTGACCTTGAACAGATGAGTGCCCACTGGCCAGCTTAGCTTGGCAGGATTCTTGAGACTAGGACCTACGTTTTCTACAGATTCTGTAATGCCTCTCCAGCCTCCGGTAGAGCACAAGCCCTCACCAAATTCACTGAGTGTTCAATAACTATATATTGATGGGAGGGCAGCAGGATCACCTGAAGCAAATGGTGAAACTGCATCTGAGTCCTTATTTAGATCGTGAGTGCTCTGAAAGCATTTTTTTTCCCCTCAACAATTCAGGATGTAGGCAGTCAATGCACATTTGTGACAACTACTAATTGTGACCCCACTGAGAGAGTAATTTAATCATCGTCATAAAGCTCCTCCAGCTAAAAAGAGACTATAATATCTGTGCTCCAAGACTTCAACCAAACAGCCAACCAAGCAAACAGTACTTATTGAGATCTGTGTGCCCAAATGGTGCTAGGCATAATGGAGAATCCCATGGAATGATAGTCATGGGCCCTACTCCTAAGGAATTTACTAGCGGCAGAAGCAAACTGGAAATTCAAGAAGCGATTAGATAAATGAACGTAACTTATGGATGTCCTGCAAATGAGTTCCACAGGAGTCCAGAAAAAGGGGAAACCAAGGATACTAGAATCTAAGGAAAAGCGACTTGGGCCGTGGGGTAAAGAAGAGAGACAAAAAAGACAGGGCTCCCCCCTCCGCCTCCTAGGAACATAATGGCATTCTGCGGTATCCGTAAGAGCAGCCATAGATTTCAAGCTATTCACTCCCCAGCACAAAGTGGCTGCTGGCCAGGACTATTTCATATCCTGACCACCTCTCTGTACGTTTGTGTGCCAGGGAGCTACTGCAAATTTAGGAACAACCCCACCCCACCCCAACACCCCTTAGCATTTCCATTGTTTGTTCAATAGGCAACACTGTACATCTGGGTCTTCGCTCATTCCAGCCAGCCATCGTTCCCACCCACACCAGAGATGTGGCCTTTTATAAACATACCACCTGAGATCTCTAGGGGACATAACTACCTATAATAAAGGGGGGTTGGTGATAAGAGTCAGAGGACGAGGATAAGATGTCAGGGGAAATTAGCGCTTGACTCCATCTCAATACAATACTCATATGAGCCTATGGAAGGAAATGTACTGATATTTCATCAGAAAATCAGGTTTTAATAGGGGTTCCATTTCTCCTTTAAGCAGAATCTATTTACATTTAGCTCTACATCCAACTGACACTGGGGAAAAGGCTGCCTCAGAAACTAGGCTCGGCCCTTAATGAAGGAATAAGCAAACAAAAAGCAGAAACAGACCTATAATAAATACAGAGAGCAAACTGATGGTTGCCAGAGGGAAGGGGTTGGGGGATGGAGAAAATGGGTGAAGGGGAGTGCCTTCCAGTTAGGGAATGAATCAGTCATGGGGAGGAAGAGTGCAGCAGAGGGAACAGCATCAATGGTACTGTAATAGCACTGTATGGTGACAGATGAGAGCTACACTTGTGGTGAGCACGGCATGACATAGACTTGTCCAATCACTATGCCATCCACCTGAAACTAATGCTACATTGTGCGTCAATTGTGCTTTAATTAAAAACAAACAAACAACTAGGGTCAGTCCTTTAGCTGGGCTGAACGATCTCTTCAAATGTCATTTTGGTCATATTGCTGCCCCAAGAGCAAAAAGCAAAAATATGAGGTTCAAAATATTTGGTTCTGGGGGCGCCTGGGTGGCTCAGTCGGTTAAGCGACTGCCTTCGGCTCAGGTCATGATCCTGGAGTCCCGGGATCGAGTCCTACATCGGGCTCCCTGCTCAGCAGGGAGTCTGCTTCTCCCTCTGACCCTCCTCCCTCTCATGCTCTCTGTCTCTCATTCTCTCTCTCTCAAATAAATAAATAAAATCTTTAAAAAAAAAAATATTTGGTTCTGCATCAAAACCAAAAACATATGGTTCTGATGTAGGTATTCAGAGGATCACACTTTAAAGACCACTTGAAAGAGACACTGTGCACACGAGACTGGAAACAAATCGTTTTTGAGAAGCCACTGAACTGGTTAAGACTAGAAGCTGGGGGGGTGCCTGGGTGGCTCAGTCGTTAAGCGTCTGCCTTTGGCTCAGGTCATGATCCCGGGGTCCTGGGATCGAGCCCCGAATCGGGCTCCCTGCTCCCTGGGAAGCCTGCTTCTCCCTCTCCCACTCCCCTTGCTTGTGTTCCCTCTCTCACTGTGTCTCTGTCAAATAAATAAATAAAATCTTTAAAAAAAAAGACCCAAAGCTGGGGAGCAAACCTGAAGTTCCCGTGTGCCACTGGGAAAATAACAATGACTCTGTGTCTCATCTGCAGAATGAAATAACAATAGTGTCTCTCTTATGGGTGAAGGTTAGATGAGATGATCACTGGAAAATGGTTAGCACAGCATTTAGCACCATAAGCATTCTACAACTGGTGGACGCTGGAGGAAAACAGTAAAGAGCAGCATAGTCCAGGGCCCAGGGTGTCATCTACAGTGCCTCTGGTTTGGAGGGGACTTCAGGGATTCCTTCTTCAGCATCCTTGGCAGATGTTTATCTAACATCAGCCCGAAGGCTTCCAAGGACAGCACCTCTGGCCACCACCTCCCGGGACAGCCTGCTCCATCGTTACGCCAGTCTGGGCGTTAACCTTCTTCCTTAAATCTAGTAGAATTTGACCTAGTCAGTCAGTCACTACTGTCCATGAATCTTTATCTGCCTTTGGACCATCATCAAACACCCTTCTTATATCCACATAACCATCTTTCAGGTGTTTGAAGGTAGTCATCACGGCTTGGCATTTTCTTCTTTGGGGAGACAATAAAGTAGAGTGGATAGAACTCCGAGTTCAGTGCTAGAGGCCTGGGCTTTCATCTCTAACTGACTGGGTATCCCTGGGCAAGTCATTTGACAGTGCTGAGCCTCCGTCTCACTATACCCCCGATTCTGTAATTCTGGGACTACACATCTGCCGCTTAGTCCTACTTCTCAGGCCCAGGCATGATCGCAGCTGCCTCAGGGTGCCGGCATCTTTCACACTGCTCCACAAGAACAGAACAGTGATCTGAATGGAAGCTGCCAAGCTTTTAGAAACCCCATACCTGAGGCTATCAATATGGACCATTCACAGTCCTCCAATCCTCTGGCCACAGTTAATTGGCCTAGAGTTAGGCACATGACCCAAATTCAACAAATTAGACCCTACTGTGGGATTTTTAAATTCTGGACGAGAGAGAACAAGTATTAGTTCCTCTCCGGAGCCGGGATTGGAAGGAGTGAGGTAGGACAGCTCCTAGGGGGTGGAATTCTCCTTGGAGAGGACTCATCAGAAAATGATGTCCTAGGGGCACCTGAGTGGCTCAGTCATTAAGCGTCCAACTCTTGATTTCGGCTCGGGTCCTGATCTCAGGGTTGTCAGATCGAGCCCCGCATCGGGCTCCATGCTGGGGGTGGAACCTGCTTAAGATTCTCTCTCCCTTTGCCCCTCCCCACCCCTGTGCATAAACCTGTGCTCTTGCTCTAAGAGAAAAAAAAGAAAGAGAAAATGACACCAATATGCAGAGAGACACAGGAAGGAGAGGTGAAGAGGTAATGCAGAGTTCGAGCCCTTGGTTCTAGATTATCTCTGAGGACCAACTGCACTCCTTCCCTTCCTCTTTGTTAATTCCTCTTTTGTCCAACTTGGAGTTTTCTCCTTACAAACAAACAAGTCCAGAGTAATACCCTCACCTTTCTAAGTTGGCCTTAAATGAAGATAGTTCTGGCTTATCTGTTCTCCCTATACACCCCCCCCCCAACCTAACTCTCCACTCCCCCAACTTCTGCCAACAGCTACTTCAGATGGGTAACCAGACTCTGTGTATAATACAAGAAGGGCTGTCACTTCGTCCAGTCTGGCCACTGTTCAGAAGGGCAGCTCAAAACTACATCTTTTTTTTTTTTTTTTAAGATTTTTAAAAT
>NC_138374.1:28346199-28379917 GCF_054177405.1 Leptonychotes weddellii | reverse complement strand
CCTGGGTGGCTCAGTTGGTTAAGCGACTGCTTTCGGCTCAGGTCATGATCCTGGAGTCCCTGGATCGAGTCCCGCATCGGGCTCCCTGCTCGGCAGGGAGCCTGCTTCTCCCTCTGACCCTCCCCCCTCTCATGTGCTCTCTCTCTCTCATTCTCTCTGTCTCAAATAAATAAATAAAATCTTTAAAAAAAAAAAAAGATTTTTAAAATTTATTTATTTGACAGAGAGAGACACAGCGAGAGAGGGAACACAAGCAGGGGGAGTGGGAGAGGGAGAAGCAGGCTTCCTGCCAAGCAAGGAGCCCGATGAGGGGCTCGATCCCAGGACGCTGGGATCATGACCTGAGCTGAAGGCAGACACTTAACCATCTGAGTCACCCAGGCACCCCTCAAGACCGCATCTTAAAGCAGTCATGACACCTTGCTGATTCGCAACAAGCATATGGCCGCCTCAAACCCCCAGCTCTTTTTCATGTAGACCAAGGAAGCCAGGACTTTCTCTCTCCAATGCTACAATTGAAGAATTCAGTTTGTTTTTCTGTGGGGGTGGGAGTGGGAGGGGGGATGAAGTTTGGGACCTAATTGCAAATAAACACTTAGCCTTGTTAAATATCATGCATTGGCTTGGGGCCAGTGTTCACACCAATTGAGACTGTTGTGACTCAAGATTCCATCATCAATAGCAAAGCTTCCCAACTAGTCTACCAAATGGAATGGGTTACAAATGTGCCAGAATATTCATTCCCTCAGTTGTTTGCTTGGTGGAACAAAGGTTAGGGCTCTGAACCCACGTTAGGGGCTTCCAACTCTGATAGCCTTATCATCTTCTGAGTATTCCTATTTTAAGTCTCCATAGTTATGGTAACATAGGAAATTCAGTTTTTCATAACATAAAAGTATTTACTAACAAAATGATCATTTACAAAATTGGTCTCTTAAACATCTCTGCTTGCTTAATCATGGTGTATATTCTCATCCATTAGGTCACATTTTTATTGCTTGTTCTCATTCAGATTTAGGATTTCTCTACAACAAACTATAAATGCAGTGTGATTTGGTTATATCAGGTTATTCTAGATTTTGCAAAAGATGCAGAAATTTATGAGGTTGTTGAAAGTAATGTTGGAAAACTGAATTACACGTAAAGCCACTGTCCATTGGCAAGGGTACAAATCGACAAGAAAAAGTCCACAGGAATGCTGCCTAATAATCAAAAGTGAATTATGGGGCACCTGGGTTGCTCAGTAGGTTAAGCGGCTGCTTTCGGCTCAGGTCATGATCCTGGGGTCCTGGGATCGAGCCCCACATCTGGCTCCCTGCTCAGTGGAGAGCCTGCTTCTCCCTCTGCCTGCCACTCTGCCTACTTGTGCTCTCTCTCTTATCTCTCTGTCAAATAAATAAATAAAATCTTTAAAGAAAAAGTGAATTATAAGAATACATAATGATTGAGAGGAGACTTTGAAAACTGTAAAAGTCAATTACATTTCAATACAACTGTTTTTAAAAAGTCAAATGTGAACTAAGGAATGTCATCTTGTGCTAGCATAAAACTGTCAGAAAATTGTATTCAACCCCTCTTGCATAAAACCCAGCAACAGCTGATTCAGTCTTTGTGTGGCTTAATAATTAGCATATAGCTGAAATTATAATCAAAACTGTTATATGATCAAATTAACTTACTTTCTTAATGTTTAGTTTTGCTTTTCAAAATAAAGCCAATTTTTTTTTCGGTATTTACTACAAAATTTTGACCTCTGCTTAAGAACATCCACTTTACCACTTGACCTGACCCTTTCCCAGGATCACGGGTCTTTGGAACTAAACTCGTGTCACATTTGCCATCACTGCAACTTTCAGCCGTGGCTCCTTGCCCCCCCCACCACAGAAACAGAAAAGTTTCACCCCTCTGCCTTCCCGCATGACAGGCCTTCAAAACTCGGAAGACAGTTTCCGTGGTTCCAGTAAAACTTCTTTTCTCCACAAACATATTTCCTTTAAACGTTTATCATCTGACAGAATTTGAAATTCTCTCATTCACTCCATTCAGTCATTCAACAGTTTCCTAAGGGCCTACTACGTGAGAAGCATTGCTGGAGACACTGGGTATACAGCAGTGAATGGAATCCCCACTCTCCTGAGGCCTACATTCTATTGAAGGGACAGTAAACAAAATGATTGGATGGATGGATGGATGGATGGATGGATGGATGGATGGACAGACGGCTGAATATCTGTATGTGTCTCCCAATGAAAGAGTAAACATGTATCCAGGTAAGCTTGACTAATGCAGGATAGAAGAGGAGCCTCTTCTCTGACCCCAATACTTCTGTTCATAAACCTTCATGTGACATTTACTGTTTTTGAAGGGGACATTGCTCTGTTGACCATGTTGCTCGCCTCCAACTAAAACCACTAGATCTTCTTACAAATGCTCCTCTTAAAATGTTTATTCCTTCACTCTGTTTTGTACAACTGTTCGATTATTTTCTTGGACCCTGTGCTGAATTTTATATTGATCCTTATTAATTTCCAACTTATCTTTAGCCCACCCTTCTAACCAAGAAACCTTTAGATGAAGTAGAAGGTGAAACTTTCAAATTGTGGGAACATACTAACATATACACCTAACATCACTGTTGTCTTCAAATTTAAGGAAAGAAGCAAAATGCTCATTTTAAAACAGAGTGCTTGAATAAAGCTACTCTAAAATTTTAGACAGTCTAACCATTACTCTGAGAAAAATGACTCATGTGCCTGAAAGCCATGGTTAACTGGGCTGTGTTATCATTAGGTAACCATGTGCATAACTTTTTTTTTTTAGAGACAGGGAAAGAGAGAGAAGAGTGGGGAGGAGCAGAGGGAGAGGGAGAGAGAATCTTAAGCATGCCCCACACCCAGCAAAAGGCTCATTCTCATAACCCTGAGATCATGATCTGAACCAAAATCAAAAAACTTAACCGACAGAGCCACCCAAGCGCCCCACCATATGCATAACTTCTGCCACCATCCAACCTTTTCTTCTCTTTTTCAAGGTGGATGCTCAGGAAACTCACTCTTTCCTTAATTGATGCTATGAGGAACTATCAAAGGGGACCTTAGGATATCCCAGGTCCCCTTATTATTCAAAAGGAGCTCTCAGACTTCTGCCTCATAACACTGGACATACCTGGCATTAAGTAATTAATGGGACAAATGGTGATTCAATGGCCTTCTCCTTCTAGACACATAAACTTTGCAAGGGCAGGAATTAAGTTGACTTTTTCATCATGTCTTCTCAGGACCTTGCAGAGAGCCACCCCCATGGCAAGCACTCCATAAGCTCAATAAATATTTGTTGAATATAAACATAAATTAAGTTTCATCTCTGCCACTAACTGTGTAACATTGGTAAGTCCTCAAATTCCTCTGGGTCCCACTTTGTTCATTTTAAAGTACAGGGGTAGGGCCAGATCATCCCAGTTTCCTTTTCTAATGTTAATATTCCATATCTCCATCCTGTGGACTCATTGGCTCCCCTGCCCCTATTCTCCCATCAGAGACTCTATTGTTTCCAGAGTATGAACAAGTTATAACCACATGAACACCCTAGACCATGGAAGGGACTGGGGGGAAACAATGTTTAATGAAGGGTTTCTACAACCTCTGGGACACTGATTTCCAAGTGTATACAAAATAAAAATAAACACTTAGGCAGCCAAATGAGTGTACAATTCTTTCAGTATTAACATTTTTCCCAAAAAACTTCTAACACAAAAACACTTCACAATTACAACCGGAGACCTCTGGCTACACACCAAGGCTTTGAGAAATGATATTCAGAAAGTCCTAGAAAATGAAAGGGGTAATTTGTTTCAGAACAAACAGGTTGACTCCATCAGGAATGCTAAATCCGTATCCTGCAACAGAAATGTTTCCCCACATTTTACATGCTCAAAAAAAATGGGTCAGCAGCTAACATGAATATTTTTCTATCTGCTAGCTTTGATGGGTGTCTATCTTTCTGTAAGCCTTAACTACAACTATGGCCTCAAACATCAACTGTACATGTAAAAGGAAACTTATTTAGTCCAATTTTAAAATTAGAGCACTTTCATTTCATCATCAGCCTCCCCTCTATTTCCTGTGTTATCAGATGTTCAAGAGAGAGCCAGCAGGCTGTTTGTGAAACTGGCAACTTGGCAGACAAAATATGTATGTTCAACCAGCATTCTTTTAAATCAGAACATGGTATGAGTCTAGACTTGTAAGAGTGATAGGGAAGATACACATATGCAGAAGGCATAAACCCAGAAGAAAAAGTACCAAGGAATTTCCAAAATGACTAAGCCAATTCTAGAGGTCTCTTTTGAACTCTACAGATGTCTTCACTTTAATGATCTCCTTTAAAGAAGACACACCCAATTTAATCTCTGCTACGAACAGACCTACCCATACCCCCCATGGAGCAAACAATTCCGACTGTTAGTTTTTATAACAGCATACTGATTCTTTTGTGGGGACAGGATGTCATACCTGGTACGTTTTTAAGTATGGACACAGTAAAAAAGATGTACTCTATTCAACCCTGTCTTGCTCTGAATCAGCTTAAAGTTTCTCTTTAGATACATCCTGACTACATGACACAAGACAAACCTGCTCCATGGAAATGGTTGATGATCCAAATGACACCAGCAGCATAGGACCCCTAAGAAGGATACTCATAAGAGGGATATCTTGGGTACCTGGGTGGCTCAGTTGGTTAAGCGACTGCCTTCGGCTCAGGTCATGATCCTGGAGTCCCGGGATCAAGTCCCGCATCGGGCTCCCTGCTCGGCAGGGAGTCTGCTTCTCCCTCTGACCCTCCCCCCTCATGTGCTCTCTCTCTCTCATTCTCTCTCTCAAATAAATAATAAAAAATCTTAAAAAAAAAAAAAATAAGAGGGATATCTTCCTCTCCTCCAATGGAAGCATTCAAAACGGGACCAAGAATAAGGAAAATGGACAACAATCCATGAATGCACCCACACATGTGGACATCCATCCAACCACCATCTACCGGGCACCTTGTGAGTGATAGGGAATTTGTATTCTATTTGTCATGCATAAAACATCAGCATAGTTTACACTTCAGTGTAACACATAGTCTATGTTTCTTAAAAAACATAAACACAGTGAAAATAAAATAGCCTCCAAGTGTTTATCCCCCACAGAAAAGGCAATTTTGTCAATTACTGATTTTGTTCATTTCTCGGTATCTTGGAAAACCAATCAACCACTGTTTGCCTAAATTTTACCAAAATGGCTAAATTAGGAAGTCTTCCTCTCAAAAGTCCATATGACAAGCCTACTGTGGTTTCTGTAATTTCTCCAACGGGCAGATGACGAGTCATATAAAGCATAAATCATCCTATTTCCTTGGCCGTCTCAGACACACTCTCAGTCATGTGAATGGCAGTGGAAACTAAATTGAAAAGCTGTCAAAACATCCTGTAAAAATAGGGAAATTAACAGACCCATTTTGTCATGCATATTTGCCCCCCATTTCCCCTGCCCCATTATCTTTCTATAGACTCACATTCATAAGTCTACACACAGACCATAATAAACAGTACGTGTAAAATGTTAAATCCGTGCATTCTTTCATTCCCACCCAGATAATGGCATCATGTTATATTCTCCTAAGACTAAACTTGGGGTAATGTCCATAAACCGGAAGCTTTTATGATGGCATTTAAGGTTCTGTTTAAAATTCTATTGTGAAGGAGAACTTGTTAGCCGAAATAAAACACTATACCTTGATGAAATTTTGAAAGTATCAGATTAAGACCCAGCAATGTGATGTAAGCCATGTTAAACCACACACAGTAGAACCACATGGAATTTCATTGGCTGTAAAAGTCTCAGATGAGTCAACTTACATTCCTCCCAGCTTTTTAAAAAGGACAAGAATGGATACAGAGTGACTTGCCCAAGGTAGCAAGAGCAGTTAGTGTTAGAGTCCGTGAAATATACACCCATATTCTCTTATTTCTTGTCATAAAGATTGTGGCACCCTAAGAAGACATCAATCCAAATCTGATTTGACAAGAGTAAAAATATGACTCAATGATAAGTAGCAGGCATTAGCCTGGACGGAGTGACTGAACGTGCAGACATCAGAGCAATAAACAAACCAATACTCTATCACTCCCCCTCACCCAGAAGATCAGTCCCATGAGGCTGAGAAAACGCCAAGGAAAAAAAAAAAAAAAGAAAAACACCAAGGAATTCATATAAAGGAATTTAACCTGAATTCAACCTACTTGGATTAGCTGGGGAAAAGCCCAACTCCTTCCTCTGGATCCTTGAAATCCCCACAACTCCATCATTTTTCTCTTTTAAGATTCCTAACTGAAAGTAAAATGTGAACATAGTAGAAAAAGAGAAACACCAGAGAAATGTCTAAGACAAAAAGTCCTCCATCCACCCAAAAGCAACTACTATCAAAAACGTCTTGTGTATCCTTCCAGGAAAAAAAACCTCTCTATGCATATATTGTTATAAACATAACTTTTTAAAATTATATATCTATAAGCACCCTGGTTTGATTGTCTTCACTTAGGTAGCCAGGAGCTCAGTCTCACTGGTCCAGATGAGAAACTGGTCATTTCAAGGACAGAAATCCTATTGTTAATCAAAGCTAATCTTGTCTTAACTGACACTGAACTTCTGGAGCCTGGGAATACAGCTAAATAGCTAACAAAATATAGAAAGGGAAGAAAGGAAATAAAAAGATAAAGAGGTATTATATACAGGCCAGCACCTGTCAGACAGATGCTCATTCAATACTTTCTGAATGACTTACTGTCCAAATATATGAATGAATGGAGAAACCAGGATAGGCATATTGTTAACACATGTGACAGTCAATGTATTAAATATTAATTGATAGGGACCCAATTCTCAAAAAAAGTGAGCACCCTTCTTGATCTACACTGTCCAATATGGTAGCCACTGGCCACAGGTGGCTATTGAACAACTGCAGTGTGTTCTCTAAGTGTAAACTATGCACCAGGTTTCAAAGACTTGGTATTAAAAAAAGATGTAAAATATCTCATTGATAATATTTATATTGATTATATGTTGAAGTGACAATATTTTAGATATACTGGCTTAAGTAAACCATATTATGAAAATTAACTCACTTGTTTCCTTTTACTTTTTTTTTTTTTCTGCAGCTACAAGAAAACCTTAAATTCCACATCTGGCTCACATCAGAACTTTTTTGGACAGCTCTGCTCCAGAACGTAGGCAGGCACCACTACAGCAACGACTATGTCTGTCCTTTCCCTGCTCTATCCCAGCACAGGGCATTGGAAGCAGCAGATGCCCAATGAATACATAGCAGATGAAAAGCTGGTTCTGGTATGTAGATAAGGCCATGAGTAGGCCTTAGACTGCATAGCAGGAGGCCCTTGTCCTGATCCTTTTATGGACAAACAGCTGTGTGACCTTGGACAAGTCACGGAAACTGCCTAGGCCTTGTTTTCCTCATCTTTAAAATGGGCATAAAAATAAGGTCTTCCTTACAGGAAAACTGCATGGACCAAATGAAAGAATATCTACAGAAAAGGGTAAAACATTTGTCAGGTTCCTCCTGAGTTCTAGTATTCTCTACTACCAACAGTTCCAGGAGAAGCAAGATGCAAAAAATACCGAAAGAACCGGGTAAGAAACTAACAAGTGAAATTCCTGTATCTACTATTTCCATCCCAGCGCGTGATAGAAAATTGAGACAAAGACTGGTGTAAAGGAGATTCTCCCAGGAATGGAAACTTGAACATTCATCACTCCCTCTTCACTGCATCTCACCAACCCACCACGGTGACAAAGGGACTTGCAGATACCTTCCTCGAGGGGCCACAGAAAAGCTAATGAACTGGGAGGAGGCGGCCATCTCTGGGTGGCTGACGAAGCAGCAGGGGCGGCCAATTGCACTGCGCCACCTGGGGCTCACAGCTCTGTGGGAAAATTCATAATCCTGGGGGCCTCAGAGGCCCCAGGGGGAAAGTTCCCCAGGCCCAAAAATCTATTTGCCCTTGTTAATTGTTTCAGGCGCAGCTAGGAGGGTGAACTTACCTTACGCTACATACAAGGCGGTCAAGGCACCTGGCAAGGGAAATCCAAAGGACCCTGGGAGAGGCTGTGGCTTTTTAATGAACAGCAGGATGGATTTCAGCTATCCGAGCCGGGCACCTTCTTCTCCAAATCAAAGATTATTGCAAAAGGGGAATAAGAATGTACTGAAGAAAGCCTCCTTCAGCAGGGGGCATTTAGGGAGCCTTCAGGAGCCAAATGCAGAGTGGTCAACCCACAGCAGAGAAAGCGCAGATCCAAACGCCCACAGCCTTGAGGCAGGAGAGCAGCGCAAAACTAGCCCATTTCAAGAGGCCAAAGGTCAGATTCTCCCCTCAGCCTCTGCAGGGAACCACAGAAGCCCCAGAAGTGACTGACTTACCATCAGTTAGGCCACCGCACGAAGGAGAGCAAGGAGAGCGCAATGACTTCCCCTTTGCTACAAGGGCCTGACCCTCCCCCCTTCTCTGAGGGCTGCTCCCTGTGACGTGGAAGCGAGTCATGCCGTGGCCAAGCTCCAAGCCCTTGGGACCTCTGCCCCGTGACCCGCCTCATCACAGCCCACAGGGCCTGAGCTGCTGCCTGCTCCTCAAAGCAGAAAGCCGAGGGACTGGGCACCAGGCAAGGAGCAGAGCCCCCAGAACACAGCTGTGCAGCAGAATCAACAGCAAGCCTTGTGGAAATTCACCTTCCTGGGACTAACCCCCCTGAGATTCTGGTTCAGTGGGCCTGGGGCGGGAGCCCACGCACCTACCCTTGAAACAAAGTGGTCTAGAAAACTCAGGGAAGCTTCCTCGTCCCTGATCCTGTTTCTTCCGCGAGCTTTCTTCATTCCTCTTGTCTCCACGTGGAATACAAGGGCAGTGAGTGGAGACTTAGGAGAAAGCAAGGCAACGTGGAGATCATTCTAGAGTCTGAAGGCCCTCAGTTCCAAAGAGAGCTGCTCCCGTCTTTGTATAAGTCATTTACACTCTCTGAAACTTAGTTTTCTTGTCTGAGGAATGGCAATAAAGCCATCTACCCACGTAGGGTCGTGGGGGTAATAAACACACATAAAATGTCCACTGCATTACTCTTAATGGCCAAAAAGCATTCATGTTATTTTTAGCTCTTTCTGTGAGGGCAATTCTCCACATGAATATGTCTGCAAGAAAAACTGTACATGTAAATAATTGGCTTAGTCAGGCATAAAGGGAAAGAAAAAAATTAAATTACAACAACAAAAAACTGTAGTAAGAGGGGCCATGGCTGGATTCAGGTTATAGGGAGATGGTAGAAAGATGCACAGAGCAGTGATGCCACCCTATCTCCAGGAGCTCTGCAGAGATAAGATTGGGGAAATCCATAGATTCACAAAGATTTAGGCACAAAGCTGCAGAAAGATATACTGCAACATTATTTATAAGAAGGGAAAATTGGCAATAACCTACAGGTATTTTTTTAAACATTATGATGAACATATGTTACTTCATTTCAGAAAAAAAAATGTTCCTTTTTAAATTTAGGAAAAGATTTTGGAATCCATTTGATGAGTTGAAAGCATTTTTAAATATCTAACTCTCTTTCTTCTAAACTCCAGTATAATATTCAGATTAGAACATTCACAGCAACAAAGGAAGGCCAGACATGGGCATATCCCTCTAAATGTTCCCCATGGGAACAAAAGGCAAAATACACTATAATTTTGGGTACCATTGGAACTTCTGAAGTACAAGGAGCATGGGGAAGGATAGAGGGAGGCAAAGGGAAAACAATGCATATAAAGAAGCAGGTGAGGGGCGCCTGGGTGGCTCAGTCGGTTGGGCATCTGCCTTCGGCTCAGGTCATAATCCCGGGGTCCTGGGATTGAGCCCCGCATTGGGCTCCCTGCTCCGCGGGAAGCCTGCTTCTCCCTCTCCCACTCCCCCTGCTTGTATTCCCTCTCTCACTGTGTCTCTGTCAAATAAATAAATAAAAAATCTTAAAAAAAAAAAAAGCAGGTGAGCTCTCCAGTGTAATACTGAATAATAGTAGAAGAATTAGGTTTAATGCTTCACTTCCCCCTACACACACACACACACACACACACACAAAATGATGAGATCTTTGGAAATAAAACTCAGCATCACCTAACAAGTCCTTTCCCACACACACTAACAATCTATTTTTGTATTCCAGGGAGATTTGCAGCAAAGAATGCAGCTCCAGTAAAAAGAGGAAATAATTTCTATGCTGTACCTGGGTTTTTCTCACTTCCTTATTTTAAAATAATCACCCAACAAATTAAAAAAAAAAATCCAGAACAATAGTACAGTGTTCTATGCACTGAGTATATATCACCGTAGACATTTTGGAACTAAACAATCAATTCAAGTGTTCGGAGTAACTTGCCATCTTCTTGGAAAACTTATAATGATATATTACAGTGCTGGGGGTTGGAAGAAACCTTCCAAATCATGTGGCCCAACCCCATCATTTTACAGATGAAGATCTTGGGAAGCAAGCTGCCTGCTCCAACACACTAAAGACTCTAATTAAAACATCTGCTCCATTTTAAGGTAGCTGACAAATTTGGAGAGGGGGTGGGAAATAAAATAAAACCTCCAAAACACTTTTTAGTGGAAGAGTAATTCATTATCAAATGAAGCAGCAGTAAGGATTGTGATGGAAGTATAACCCTACTCTAATGTCAGGACCATTTACTTCTGGAAAACTGAGATTAAAAGTTGCCAGAGCTCACACATCGAATCTGTGAGTAGAGGCAGGGAAGAGAACTCAGAAACCCAGCCCTGAAGTCTGTTGGCCTAAGCACCAAACACTGGCCTAATTTTATACCTAAACTGACAGGTATACAGGAGTCACTCTGATGTGATGGTGCCTCTACTTCCAGAAAAATGGAGACTGGAGAAAATGGTCCACACACTACAGAGAGACATGACCACTGACCTGGCAAAGGAAGGGGGGCTGAGACCCTTGCTCACATACTCAATGGACCCTTGATCAGCAGCATCAGCATCACCTGGGAACTTGTTAGAAATGTGGAATCTTGGGCGCCTGGGTGACTCAGTCGGTTAAGCATCTGTCTTCAGCTCAGGTCATGATCCCAGGGTCCTGGGATCGAGTCCCGCATCGGGCTCCCTGTTCAGCGGGAAGTCTGCTTCTCCCTCTGCCCCTCCCCCCTGCTCATGATCTCTCTCTCACACTCTCCCTCTCTCAAATAAATAAATAAAATTAAAAAAAAAAAAAAGAAATGCTGAATCTTGGGTCCCACCCAGATCTACGGAGTCAGAATGTGCATATACTGACAAGATCCCCACGTCCTCCTGAACATAGGAAAGTTTGAGAATCGCTTGTTTAGATAATGTAGCAGCAAAAGAAGTATAATAGACTATCTATAACCCCATTTACTTTAAGTTTCTGGAATAATTACCTTATTACCAGCTCTGCTCTCTAAAGCTTTTGATCTTTAAGCTTTAAGTTTTAAATGTTCTAAAATTTAGCCTAAATTTCAAATGGTCTCAGTGAATATCTTATCGAGTAGTCATGTTTTTCCAAAAGGTACCTCAATGTTAAGAAAAAATACATATATACAAATATGCTGGGAGCTTAACCATTTTTAAAGATTACATAGATTACAACTTGAGGTCTTCTTTTCCTGCTACTTTCTGCTGAGGTCATAGTAGGAACATGACCAATATTTCTTCAGGGGAAAGTTAGAAACCCCAGGGAGACCTGGTGAAGGAGGAAGACTAGATTCACAATAGAAATGTGTTCCTGGGGGCGCCTGGCTGGGTGGCTTAGTCTGTTAAGTGTTTGACTCTTGATTTCAGCTCAGGTCATGATCTCAGGGTTGTGGGATCGAGCCCCGTGTCAGGCTCTGCGCTCAGAGCGGAGTCTGCTTGGGATTCTCTCTCTCCTCTCTCTGCGCCACACCCCCCACCAAATAAATAAATAAAATCTTAAAAAAAAAGAAAAGAAAGAAGAAATGTGTTCCTGGTGAAAAAGAGGAATTTAATGTAAGGGAATTTTATGGTCAAGAGGCTGTGAAGGTCACACGGTCCAGCCACAGCTCCAAAGCTGAATCCCTTTAGGCCACATCAACAGTCTCCACTCACATATTTCCAGGGTTGTGGAACTCACCACCTCCAAAGGCAATCTGTTCCATCTTTGCACACTCTGTTAGAAAGGTTTCCTGAAATTTGTCTCCCTATAACTTTCAACAACCCTACAATCAGTAACCCCATAATTATTGTCCCTACCATTAATTCAACCCTGTTATCAATTTTCCATTACATTTCCCACTGGGATTTTCTTTCTTAACACAGAAAGTCAAAGATACAAGTCTCATGTATTTATGTATTTATTTCAATGAGACTAGGGCATGTTGTAGTAGAGGGGTGTATGAAAATTTTATTTTTTGCTTTTATTTGAGGCACCTTAGGAAAACCTCATGTGTACAAGGAAAGTATTAAGATAAATTATCACAAGTTATAGAGAATATAACTAAGGGTATAATCATATCAAAAACCTAGTTTGGGGTAGTACTGTTCTTAAACACTGTTTTAACCCTAAGCTTCCTGGGAGTCAAAGCAGGTATGAAATGGTGAAAAGAAGGTAATGCTTCGGAAATGTCTGAGACTCTCTGGCCTTGGGGAATCATAGGTTATCAACCCTGGATAGTGTCTTAGAGCAAGTCTTATTCTGGCCTCTCACAGAGAAGGAAACGGAAACCCAAAGAGGATAAGTGACTTGCCCAATACCGGGCACCTAGTTAGCACCATGGAGTGTGCCTACCGCTAGTCAATGCTCTGTTTGGCACACTGCCAGGCTCTGAGTCTGGAGTTTGTTAAGGAAGTTTGCCCAGCATACAAACCAGAGATACAGCAGCACATTACTGGGCCGACCAAGGGCAATGGCTATGGGTACCTGAAAAGCAAACCTAAGCCATCCTGGCTCACACAGACCCCTCAGGTCCCAAAGTCTGTAAGTCTAACACCAGATAAGAAAGTTATATTGGCGCCGTAAGCCATCCTTCTTCCTTCTCTTTTCTAGAACTCCATTTGTCCCTACCAACCCATTCATTCTGAACTGCAGAGTTTCCACTAAGAAGCTTATTTTAATCTCCCATTAAAATAATCTCTTTCTGATGACAGGTTATTTGTTCTCAGAACAGAAACACCACCGTGAAACACTTCATTCTTTTGGAAACCCTTGAAGCTAAAGGCTCATAGCATATGGAGCCAGAGTCCTTAGTAAAAAGTAAATGATTCTTGATCGATTTACCCAGGCATCTAAACACTGGGCTCACTGAAACAATACTAAAAGAATCCCTTCTATCATGTATTTTTTTTTAATAACACCACTGGAATCACAGACCTGTTCCCCTGAAACAAATAATACATTATATGTTAATTAAAAAAAATTAAAAAAAAATAACACCACTGGAATATTTTAAAGAACAATCTGTCAGATCATGCAGCGTAAGATGCCAACACGTGACAATATATGCATGGAGCCCTGAATGACGGGCTGGTGGGTCACAGGGGCCTGCCCATGAGATCATAATGGACCACAGCAGGGACATAAGCCCATCCACAGACATAACTACTTGTGTTTCAGTTCTTTGTAAGTTTAGGCAGATCAAAACTCCCTCAAAGCAATGAAGAGCAATCATGCAGGATCGGATTATGTGCTTTTTCTATCACTGTGTTCTTCTGAAGTAAAAAAAAAGCAAACCCTAGAAGAATCTCTTATCCAGGTGACACATCTTTTATATTAACACTAGTCATTTATATCACAAATTAGCCAGGATCCCACTATGTTAAGAAATCTGGTCATATTTATTGGTTTAGAGCAGCCTATTGCTGGATAAAAGAATCGAGGAAGCTACATCAGCTTTTTAAGCTCAGTGGGAATTAGTGAATTCTTGATTCAGTTCATCAGATGAGATGGGGTGGATGAGCCCAATTAAGGCCCGAGTCCCAGCAGGGATAATTGAGCACCGTTAAATCAACTCATAACTGTCCAGGCTTCTTGGCTGGCATCAGGTATGTAAGATCTCAAATGGCGAGAGAACAGTGATAAACACAGAGCCCACTCATAGCCCACAGTGAGGCAAAAATAGAAAGCAAAAGAGGAAGAAGAGCTGTGACATGCCTCCATCCCAGAACGCATCTTCCGCTACTGTTCATCAGAGTGTATGTCACACTTCCTGGGGCCACTGAAGTCAGGAGCCCTGGCAGAGGGGACCAGAATCTTCCCACTTTAAAAGGAGAAACAGGGCAAAAGACAGAAGCTCGGCTACTGGGAAATAGAGAAGAGGGGTATTTCTCTATAAACACGTTGTCCAAAGTGACACATTTTTCCACAAAAATCTTAAGGGCCCTGATGATAAAATGGAAGCGGCTCACAGGTTTGAAAGCCGCCTCACCTGAAACACTTGTGGCCTGGATGAGTCTTTTTTTTTTTTTTTTTTTAGGGCTTGCTTATCTTTCCTTGAGAAGACACCCTTACCTTCGGAAATGGCCTTCTTCACCGCTGCCACGTAAGTCTCGGGCTCGTCGTCACAGGTGAGCTCCTGCCAGTGCACCCAGTCCGGAAAGTAGTCCAGGAACTCCGGGCCGTCCTGCACCCCGCAGAGCAGCCGCACCATGCGCTGGGGAGGGTGGAAGGCTCTCTGCAGCAGGGGCAGCAGGGCCGGCTGGCAGAAGCACCGCACCAGCTCGGCAGACAGCAGCACGACGACGCAGCGGGAGCTCAGGAAGAAGTTCAGGTCCTTGGCCGAGAAGGAGGCGTCAGGGCTCAGCCTGTAAGTCAGCGTCTTCTGGCTCCGCACCTGCCGACTGGACAGAAAGAGGTCCTGGAGGTATTGGCACCACTCCTTGGCATCCGGGCCGTAGACGAGGAGGATGTCGCATCTTCCAACCGCCCCTGAGCAGGAACAAGGCAGAGAAGAAGCACGTTAACACACCTGCTCCTTCTGGGGCTCACACGACCTGCACGACAAACCATCCAGACGGGGGTCCTGGCCCCCACCATCTTGACAGAGCTGTCAAACCCTTCCCCTGCTTCCAGGCTCTGGTCCAGCCATACCTGTCTCCCTGCCTCTGCCCCAAGATGCCATGCCATTTCAGAACTTTACATAAGCTGTCACTTCTGCTGGCATGCTCTTCCACCCACAGCTGACGCCGGATACGATGACGATGATGATGATGATGACAGCAACAGCAAGCACCTTATATAGAGCTTACTATGTTCCAGATGCTCTTCCAAGCACACTGCCTAGTAAGCCCATTTAATCGTCGCAGCAACCTGATAAGGTAGAGAATACTATTAGCCCCGTTTGAAAGACGAGAAAATGGAGGTTTGGCAGGGTACATAATTTACCCGTGGTGACAGAGTCAGAATCTGAACTCAGACACTTTGGCCCCAGAACCTGGCTCTTTCCCAAATACAGTGATTATAAGCACAGGTACTGAATCAGGTGGCCAGAGTTAGCATCTTGGCTCTGTGAATTATTAGCTGTGTAACCTTAGGCAAGTTACTTAAATATTCTAAACCTCAGTTTACTCATCAGGAAATGGAAATATAATGGCAATATTTATCAGTGTTTTGTGAGCATTAAATTAGATATTTCAGGGGCACCTGGGTGGCTCAGTCGTTAAGCGTCTGCCTTCGGCTCAGGTCATGATCCCAGGGTCCTGGGATCGAGCCCCACATCGGGCTCCCTGCTCGGCGGGAAGCCTGCTTCTCCCTCTCCCACTCCTCCTGCTTGTGTTCCCTCTCTCACTGTCTTTCTCCGTCAAATAAATAAATAAAGTCTTTAAAAAAAATTAGATATTTCATATAACGTGCTAAGCACAGCGCTTGGCATGTGGTAAGCTCTCAGTAATTGGTATCTGGAGTCCTCATCCACACAGTAAGAGAAACAATGCATGAATGTTAGCAGCAGCTGTGGGTGACTTAATACTTTGATCTCCGTAATACCATTGGGAGGGTGTCCCTCACCTCACCTGTGCTGGGACATAGGCTTTCTTCTTCTCATAAAGCATAAGTGCCAGAAACAGTCCAAAGCCTCAGAGAAGCAGTGAGTTAAAAAGAGCTTCGGGGGATCACTTGGCCCAAACTCCTCATTTACAGATAAAAGAAACATTTCATCTGGGAAGATGAAGGGACTCAAATTCACACTCAGCAAACTAGTCACTAAGCCGGGACTGAACCTCAGGCTCGTCCCCTGGTCCCCTGTGCAGTCCCCCCAGCAGTCCACCTGCTACCTCCCATCAGGGATTCGGTCAAGAATCTTACGAGTAATAAAGCATATCTTCCAATTATCAAAGTTCAAAGAAGCTTGGCTCTTAACACACCTGTTACTACTGTTAGAGGAGGCTTCATCTCCCACCAGCTCAACAAACTGTCCTTCGTGCCTTGGAAGGGGTGAGCGCAGAGGAGTCTCCACACGTCGGCACAATACAATAGGGATCCTTCCTCCCACTCAAAGAAGGAAGCTGCTCAAGTCTGGTGAAGCTTGGGAATCATGAAAGTTGTGGATTGTCACAATTAAACACCACCCCTGGACCACATTTCACTGAGTAGTTCCTAGCAAAAAGGTTGGAGGCAGGACTGGGGGTCAAGACCTGAGGCTGTAAACTCTGAAAACATCATGGGAGGACTCCCCCTTCCTATCCCATCTTCCACCATATTCAAAGTAAAAACAATGACATATAATATGTAAACCCAACACAGTTCTGATTTCCCCAGGGATAATATTACCAAATTTTTAAAAACAGCAAATAAAAAAAAGTTTGGAGTTTCTTTTTGGAGTCTCTGTTTTGCTGGAGCCCTAATCCAGGGCTAATATAAAACCCAACAGGCTCTCAGTAGGAGCACATTGAACAGCCAGGGAGTGCTTTAGAAGGGGAGGTGTGCAAATTTTAAAAGAAATCAGTTTTAGAAGGTAATATGGGGTGGGGGGGGAGGCAATCAGCAATTCTGATGATACCACGGCCTTCGTGGCTCTGCAGAAAACTCAATTCTGAGCATGGTCTAGTTCAACTGTGACTAAAACAGTCCATTTTAGGCTGCTTACACTGGTCCCAAAGTTTAAGCAGATTAAAGGCAAAATTTTAATGTATGGAAGGCAGTGTTGCAGCCTTCCATAAAATAAAATCTTTGCTGATCTCCGCGTCGCCCCCCCCCCCCCCCATGTAACAGTTCTTTGTACTTCAATGGAGAAATAATTTCAGGACTATGGAAGGAACAAGATTGGCCAAGCAACACAACTATGGAGCTCATACTGAGAAAAGTAGAGTTAAGGCATCAGAATATGTTTACCTTCTTTCTGCCCCTCTTTTCTACATAGTTGGTTTATCCTCAGAGGTGAATGTTCTTCTAAATGTAAAGTGTTAATGCACATGAGTGTGCATGAGCTTGGCCCACCAGGTAGGCAATGTACAAGACTTTATAGTGCATTATAATAGTAAGGGTGTAATGTTAGCAATCTGTGCTTAGAATTCAGTTAAAAGTGCAAAAGTAAAAAGCAGTAGCCACCAACACTCCCTACCTATACCAACAAATATACTAGCAAATAACATGTCAACAATTTTTACAAATGGGCTGGAAGGAGAATAAGATCTCAGAGAAGGCTGGCTGTGGTCCCACACATTAGTGATGAAGCCATTGGGGATGTTTTCTTTCTTTCTTTTTTTTTTTAAAGATTTTATTTATTTATTTGACAGAGAGAGATAGCGAGAGCAGGAACACAAGCAGGGGGAGTGGGAGAGGGAGAAGCAGGCTTCCCGCGGAGCAGGGAGCCCGATGTGGGGCTCGATCCCAGGACCCTGGGATCATGACCTGAGCTGAAGGCAGACGCTTAACGACTGAGCCACCCAGGCGCCCCGGGGATGTTTTCAATAGATGGTAAAGAAATAAGGAAGAGAGAAGAGTATTTCCAAGAGCATAGTAAGTACTCTTAAGAAAGCAGCTCAGATCTTGGAACAATGACTGACTTAGCAGGAAAGCAGCAACTTTAGAATGCCCTGACATGTGGCTGTGAGCGATGTATACCACTTTTATGAGGAGACAGTGACCCAAAGCAAAGCAAACCAACAATTTCAAATGACAAGTTCCGGGGTCACTGAGGGAGTGAGTATTCATTTCACCCTGGATCCTGCCTCAACACGACCTGTTCTTCTGTTAACAGCACCATACAACATCCGCTGGGCATTAAAGACCTCTAGCCATCAAAGAGAGTGCAAATTATTAATAATGAGGGAACTGGGTGTGGAATATATGAGAACTCTAATATCTTCAGTTTTTCAATAAATCTAAAACTTCTAAAATAAAAACTTTAAAATACAATTTAAATTAAAAAAAAAAACACTTAAAGGGTTAGCCTCTTCTGTATGGAAAACATTGAAAACGTCTCATTCCTGGGGTTCTGGTGTTAAATTTGACACCCGCCCCCCAACTCCTTTGAGCAAAAGTACTTGAAAACGAAGTGGTTAGTGCCTCAAGACTCATTAATATGACAACGTACTTGGTCACCCACTTGTGGTGTGACTTGAGACCAGTATACTAAGTCTAAGCAAATTTTGCCTCAATGTAAATGAGGACAATGAAATCTATCACCTTCTTGAATTTTGCTCCACTGCTGAAACTGAAAGCTGGGGAAATTCTAAAAAAAGTTCCAAAGTGGAAGTTAAAGTTCCTCCATGATATGCTGAATAACACAGGACCAAACACTTTGTCAGCAACCCTCTCTTGTGTGGGGACATCCCTTTTGTTAACGATAAATCCCTGCCTGTAACTGTAGGTCATTTCCTCACATGTGCCAAATCAATTCTCCCAGTTTGTTTATTAAGAAAAATGAAATCTATGATCTCACTGATATGTGGAATTTAAGAAACAAAACAGAGGATCATAGGGGAAAAGAGGAAAAAATAAAACAAGACGAAACCAGAGAGAGAGAGACAAACCATAAGAGACTCTTAACTATAGGAAACAAACTGAGGGTTGCTGGAGGGGAGGCGGGTGGCGGAGGGGGTATGTGGGTGATGGACATTAAGGAGGACATGTGATGTAATGAGCACTGGGTATATATAAGACTGATGAATCACAGACGTGTACCTCTGAAACCAATAATACATTATATGTTAATTAATTTAATTTAAATTTTAAAAATTAAAAAAAAAAAAAGAAAAGAAAAATGAAATCCATGAGGGCACCTGGGTGGCTCAGTCCATTAAGCATCTGCCTTCTGCTCAGGTCATGATCCCAGGGTCCTGAGATGGAGCCCTGAGTCTGGCTCCCTGCTCAGTGGGGAGTCTGCTTCTCCCTCTCCCTCTGCCCCTACCCCCTGCTCAGGCTCTCTCTCGTTCTCTCTCTCAAATAAATAAATAAATGAAATCTTTTAAAAAAGAAAAAGAAAAATGAAATCCATGAACCAACAGGCATCCATAAATCCTAAACAGAAATGAGAATGGGCCTTTGTCCTTGTAGAGCTTAAAGAACAGACTGGGCTATAGGTGAAAGCAATGGGTAACAGCGGGGGGGGGGGGGGCGCTGGTGGCAACAGGTAGTGACGGTGGTGGTTAAGAAAGACAGTGACTGAAAAAAAGCTTCCTTAGAAAGATTCAGAATCCATCTGAGAAAAGAATAGGGAGGAAGTGGCAGGCAGCTTTTCAAACCACCCCCAGCCCAGATCATTTCTTTAGTCTGCAGGTGACTCTGGTTCCCCATCCATCTGCCCTGAGCATCCTACTGAAGAGGGATGTGCACTAGGGGAAGGTGACTAGGATAGGGAGGGGTCTAGTAATGACTCACATAAGGACTTCCAGACTCTGAAGGTTCCAAGTTTAGAAACTTGACAGGAGTATTGAGGGACCTCAAGAATCAGATGTGAGTTCAGATCACAAAACATTAAATGTACCTTCAAACCCTATTATCCTCTAAGTCTAGGGATGGGTAGAAAAATCTGGAGATAAGAGAAACCTTGGAGAAAAAGGGCAAGAAAAGGTATGCAAGCTTTCTTCAAAGATCTGAAGGCTGACACATGGAGGAAAGGATTGTGGTGGTTCACCCAGCCCCAGACGCAATCACTTGGGGAAGTCACTTATGGTTTCTTTGTCTCCTTTCTCTCATGTGTAAATGCAAGAGATACCATCAGGAACCTAGAGAATATTCCAGGGTAGGCTGATTCCATTTCATTTTATCTTGCTTGCCATGCTCTTTCAAAAACAGGGAGCCAAGATTCTCCTTGATTTCAATAAGAAAAGATGTCTTTCAAAAAAATAAAATCTGAATGCTTATCCTTCAGCAAAAGGAAATTTTAAAAGACCACATAATTCAGCCTTAAAAAGGAATGAAGTGCTGACATATACTACAACTTGGGTAAACTTTGAAAATGCTATGTTATATGAAAGAAAACACCGAAGACCACATACTGTATGATCCCATTCACATGGAAGTCCTGAGTAGGGAAATCTACAGACACAGATGCAAAATTCAGGACTGCGCAGGAGGAGGGAATAAGAGGGTGATAGCCAAAGCATACAGTTTCTTTCTCTTTCTTTAAAAGAAATTTCTATTTCATAAATGTATACCCCCTTCACTCATTTCTCAAAATGAGTGTCTTTTTCAGGTAATGAAAATGTTCTAAAATGGACCATGGTGGGGTCTGCACCTATCTGTGAAGATACTAAAAAAACAATGAATGTATACTTTTTGGTTTTGTTTTGTTTTTAACTGTATACTTTCAGTGGGCAAAGTGTATGGTATGTGAATTATATCTGAATAAAACTGTTTAAAATAAGAAAATGGAGGAGGAGGGGGAAGGGAGGCAGAGGGAGGAAGAGGTTGAGAAGCAGAAGATCACATGGAAGGATGACCTAGGTGACTCCACACCCTCTCATATCTTGTCAAGAGGTATTCTCACTGCCACCATGGGTCCTTGCACCTCCAGACCTCAGAGGGCCTCAGGGACCTCAGAGGCCCAGCTCCCACTTGCAGGACCTAAAGCGGTGTCTCGCCACAGCGCATGCTGACAGCAGGAGGGTGTGACAGCCCTAACCATTATAGACATCGGCAGAAGCCACTACAGAGCCCATAAATAGCCCCAGTTTGGCCACTGTGCTCGAGTCCCCATCTGAATGGAAGCACACTCTTCTAGCCCCTTCCGCCATGCCCTACTGGAGTCATACACACAGGACACTAGACGAGGGTGGTTTTCTCTGTCTCCTCTGTCCAAAGGCTCTCCCAGTTTGCTGTTTCTTGCACTTAACAGCCAGAGCCTGTTCTCAGCCATGGAAAGAGGTGGGAGCTTCACCAACCTCATCTCCTACTTCCCCCCAATCACCCACCTACTCTACCACCTGCTCCCTGATCCTTAAATATACCATATATACCCATTTACTGTTCCTCTGAATGGAGCACTGTTCCCCCCACATAACCTTTCAGATCTTCACTCAAATGTTCCTTTCTCCATGAGGCCTAATCTGGCCACCTTCTTTAAATTTATAAACCCAGGGCGCTTGGGTGGCTCAGTTGGTTAAGCGTCTGCCTTCAGCTCAGGTCATGATCCCAGGGTCCTGGGATCGAGTCTTGCATCGGGCTCCCTGCTCAGCGGGGAGTCTGCTTCTCCCTCTGCCCCTCCCCTCGACTCGTGCTTGCTCTCTCTCTCTCTCTCTCGTAAAAATAAACAAATAAAATCTTTAAAAAATAAAATAAAAAAATAAAATTGTAAACCCAACCCCCTCTACCCCCTCTACTGCTTTCCCAATGCACTTATCATATTGTGAATTTCCTTATCAAGCATATTGCCTGCCCTCCCCCATATTCCATAAACTCCATGGGTAAGTAGCTTATGTCTGTTTTGATTGCTGAATATACACCTGACACCTGGAACAGTGCCTAGAAACAGTAGGCATGCAATAAATATTTGCTGAATGAATTTCCTCTACATAACTCTGCTTCAGCTTTTGAACGGAACATGTGGACTATAAGCCTACTCTTACCACAGTACAGCTTCTTCTAACCTCCAGAGCCCCACGTGAGAGCCACAAGGCTAAAACTAGCTACTTTCCCATTCCCTTTAAAGAATGAGCCTGTATTACCAAAGCTAACAGAACTCTTACCATTGACCTTCTCCACACCCCACCCCTCACCCCCCACCCCCAACAACCCTCTCACCCCCAACAACCCCCCAACCCCCGCACACTGCCCCATAGACCTCAGGGGATATGGGGACAGTTGGCTCTTCATTCTAGGATCTGCCCACATCCTTCAAGAACAGTATCTTCTACTGGCTAACTAGATTTTAGTTTTCAAGAGACGTTTACATCCTGTTTATACATGTTATCTCTACTAAAACATCAGAAAATGGGTGAAGAAAATACAAGTAAACCCACTTGCAAATACAGTAACTCTAATTTTCTCACCTAGTAATTCCCTGTTTACTTATCCCTTTTTTTTTCTTTTTTTAAGATTTTATTTATTTGACAGAGAGAGACACAGCGAGAGAGGGAACACAAGCAGGGGGAGTGGAAGAGGGAGAAGCAGGCTTCCTGAGGAGCAGGGAGCCCGATGTGGGGTGGGGCTCGATCCCAGGACCCTGGGATCATGACCTGAGCCGAAGGCAGACACTTAACGACTGAGCCACCCAGGCGCCCCTACTTATCGCTTTCTTGCACAAGACTGTAAACTCCCTGAGAGCAGAGACCAGGTTGTCCTGGTCACCACTGAGAACACATGTATGTGCACAATAACTATCATAGTGCATAGTAAGTGCTCCTTAGTTGTCTCTATTACCATCATTATTACGTGGTTTGTCCTGAATCTTAGAGAGTGAGTAACTTTGGCAAGTGTACACACCCATGAACCAGAGAAGAATCCAAGACAAATCAAGAACCCAGGACTCCTCGTACCTTTCGATGGGTAGATTACCCAGTGGCCTTCACTTTTCCCCACTCCCCAAAGTTCTGCAAAAGACGTAAGAAAACTAAAGCTAACGGAATGGTGTTCCTAGATTTCTACCGAAATTCTAGACGAAAAACAAAGCCTAGGACGGGTAGAGGAAGGGGGCTTGCGAAGGTGGCCCAAGGGCCGCCCGCGATCACCCGGCGCCCACCAGGGACTGCCTGAGCGCCCCCTATTGGTCCAATGGGGCCCTAAGAGAAGCATTTCCCAGAAGCCGACAAGTCGGCGCTCCGCCTTGTTTCCACGGGACCCCGGTTCACAGAGTTGGAAGAACAGAGGAAAGGACCCTCAGAAGCAACTAGAGCCAGTCGGAGAGAGGAAAGGAGACTTCGAAGACGAGGGACAGGGGAGGTGCAGGCGGGGGCAGAAGAGAATCGCGCGACAGGCTGGGAAGGGGGGGCGTGGGAAAACCGGGGCGGGAGGTTTGCGCCGGGGAAGCGGGAAAGCGGGAAAGAGCAGAAAGCGCACAGATCCCGCGCGGAAGACGCAGAGCCGGGAGCGGGCGAGCGCTCGGACGGCTGCGGTGGGCGAGAGGGCGAGCCAGCGGGGAGGCTCGGGAGAGGGGCCCGGGCCCGCCTACGCACCTGAGGCTGCCATGGCGCGGGGCGCAGCGCACCTGCCCGCTCGCTGCGTGCGCGGGGCCGGGCCCGGCGGCGTCCCGGGGCGCGGGGCGGCAGCGGCGCCGGGCTCCGCGCAGCACCAGCCGCTGCTCTGGCGCTTCCTCCCGACGGGCTGCGAGGACTGGCCGCGGGGGCGTGTCCACAGGACCCGCCCCGCCTGCGGGGCACGGCCCGCGGCACCTGCACCCGCGGCCGTTGGGGAGGGGAAGTGAGAACCCCCACCGCGGCCGAGCCGCCGGCCAGCTCCGCGCACGGCCCCCGCTGCTCTGTCGCCAGGAGGCAGGGGGCGTCGCGCCACGTGCGCCCCACCCCCGGCGAAACCAGCCTGACTGGCCACCAAAGGGCAGCCCTAGGCGGAGGGGATGGGGAAGGAGGGAGAAGGTGGAGCTGCCCGACCTCTATGACCTGGGGTGGGGGGTGTATCTGAGCACAGCTGGCCAAGCCATCTCCCCCTCCCCTGGGGCTTTCTCCCTGAGCCGCCACCCGGGCAGGAAAGGGGAGGGGGCAGGAAGGGGAAGAAGCACCTTCCCTGGCACCTGGCCTTGGGTGCTTGGCGTTGCCCTTGATTACCCTCCAGTGACTTTTCTATAATTCCTTGGACCTGGTCTCCTGATGGCACGTAAGCGCTAAAGATAATCTCCTATGATAAATGCATGATACAGTTATTGCCTTTTATGCCTTTGAGGTGGGACCTATCGTGTCTTCATGTGTGAGCTGAAGAAACAAGCCAACGCCTTGCTCCCTTGCTCAGATGCCCACAGGAAGTAAATGGTTCCAGCAGGCCTGAGTCCAGAGCTAGAGCTCTCCATGGGCCCTTGTACTCACCGGCCTGCTTTTTGCTCTTCTGCCTTTGCCTGCTCCTATAATTGATCTGAACAGCTCTGTGCCCTTGGAGTCCTCAAAAATGCAGGGCCCAGAAGATGGATCCAGAGAGCAGAGATGAGGGAAAGATAGAGTTCAAGCGGAGGTGGAAATAAATGAAGTGGATTTAGGAATGGAAATATCAGGGCTCAGGCCCATAATTATAATTTTCTACAACTGCCATAACAAATTACCACAAACTTAGTGGATTAAAATAACAAAATTTATCCTCTCACTGTTCTGGATTTCAGAAGTCCAACAGGAGTCACATTGGGCTAAAATCAAGGTGTCAGCAGGGCTGGGTTCCGTTCTAGAGGTTCTAAAAGAGAATCCATTTTCTTGCCTTTTTCAGCTTCAAGAGACTACCTACATTCTTTGGTTTATGCCTCCCTTCCTCCATCCTCAAAGCCAGCAACTTAACATCTCTTTGACCCAGCTTAGGATATCACATCTCTCTCTGACTCTTTTATTTCCTCCCTCTTCCACTTTAAGGATATTGATCCCACCCAGATACTCCAGGGAAGTCTCCCTTTTATAAGGGAGACCAACAACCCTAATACCACGGACAACCTTAATCTCCTTTGCCATGTAACATAACATATTGATGGGCTATAGGGTAAGGACATGGACATCTTTGATGAGCCATTACTCAGCCTACTATAGGCTTGGAATTCTGAAAGAGGAGTTGAGCTCGATCCTGCTGTACTTCACACCTATTCCCCATGTTCAGGCCTTCTCTGGCCTCCAGATCAGTTTAGTTACACCTCCTCCCTCCTCCACATCCCCTGCCCGCTACCCCCCCGCCCCCGCCCCTTCCATCATGCACTATCACAGCCCTGTACTGTTTTTAGTAGAAATTATATAGCTATTTTTCTGCAATTACTTATGTTAGTTTCTGTCTCCTCCATTCAATTATAAGCCCCTAAGAGGCAGGATCCAGGTTTGTCTTTTTCACCATGGAACCTCTAGCACTTGGAGCCAACTCTGGCACAGAGAATATTAATATACTCAGAAAGTATTTGAATGTGTGAATTAATGAATATGGCCTGGAAAGCCTTCAATTTGAGACTGAAGGATAGAGAATTTTCAGGCACTGAAAATCACTGAACTTGAAGGAGGGGAATATAAGATGTCAAAAATAGGCCGTACATAATAAAAGCCATCAGAGTAAGGAAAATGGAGAGCTGAAATTTGGAAATGCTGAGTTTGAGGTGCCTGTGGGATGTCTTAGGACCTCTGTCCTCGCAGGAGAAATGAGGGCCTAGGACTGGCCAGGATGTCACTCTTGGAGTTGAAGCTGCATGAGTGCTTGAGGAGATAAAGAGCAAGAGCCTAGCCCCAAGGGCAGAACCTGGGAGAAGGACCATGCTCAGGGGCCACAGGAGACTGGAGTAACTGGAGAGGCAAGATAAGAGGCAGGCCTACAATAACCAGGAGGCCAAGGAAGAAGATTTTGAGGAGAAGGTTGTCAATAATGTGGATCACTGTGAGGGGTCTGGGAGAATGAGATCTAATATAAAGGACTCCAAAAGTCCTCAGTTTCCTCACGTGCACAATGAGGGCATCCCAGCTCAGAAAATGTTAGGGCTCTGTGGAATACCCTCATCTTCGGAGAACTTTGCCAGAACACTGTCTACCTCTCCTGTACCTTCCCTCACTCTTCACAAGCCTGGGCACCTGGCCATTCTATATTCCTCTTTGGAGTCATTTCTACTAAGGCCATACTCATCTGTTTGAGGTCATTTCCCCTGACGCCACTGCTATCCAAACGCATGGTCCTTCCAGCTCTGGATGTTAGGGAGTAAAGGCCCTTTCCTGCTTCTTAACCAAGAGAATCTGGACAACTCTGAACTGAAGGAATATTTCCTTCAAAGAGTCCTTACAACTCTTAGAGGGCAACCGTCAGTTGTGGGTAAGGTCTCTGGTGCTGGGTTAGTAGTCCAAATTCTGAACGCTCCCACTGCTCCAAGCACTGACCTCTGGGATTTGGCTGGGGAGGGGACTCAGAAGCCAAGATTCCCTTGATAAGGTGCCAGCCAGCCCCTAATACTGCCAATTCCACCCAGCTTCATTACACAGCTGGTGGGGTTGAGTTGGGGAAGTGGTGTCTGTTTTTCCATCTCCATTTGACAGATTTTGCAGAAGGGGGAGGGCAGGGTAGCTGCCCCTCCGAAAGGCCCTGCTCTGCCCCTGCGCATTGGCTCTAGGGGCAAGCTCTGCAGTCGATCCCTCCAGCACAGGATGGCCCGCAGATGAGTTCTAGGCAGAATGAAGGACCTGAACGTGACTGCCTCCTACCCTCTTGTTGGCTTGGTAGACAGGAAGGGCCGGAAAGATGAATATAGGTCATCTAAAGAACAGAGGGATGAGGAGTGGGGAAGAAATTTCTTACACCTGTTTCTTACATCTTCAAGATGTTCTTTCATAATCGCTCAAGCCTAAGGACCAGACAGAGCCTTTTTCCTTGGTCATCAAGACCTCACTTACTAGCACAAAGGGTAGAGATGGAGAGTATGCTGTAGTGGGATACTCTTAATTCATCTCAATTCTCTTAACTATCCTATGAGGAAGATGCAAATAGTACACACATTTTATAGATAAGAAAGTTAAATATCTTTACCCAAGGGCATATAGCTAGTACATTGCAGAGAGCTGAGTTTTGAACCCCAACAGCCTGGCTCTGGAGTCCATGCTTCTGCCCACTAGATTATTCGGTGAATACTTGAAGCAGGCCCTGCTCTGATCTGAAGAGCCACACAGGTCACCGGCGTCTACTGGTATCACCTCCCACTGCAGGTGGGCAGGCAATAGCTCTGTCACCTGCGAGTTCCCCCTGCTCTGCCAGGAGTACTTTACGCTCATGAACCACGAACATCAGGAAATGATGGGACATTGATGATGGCATGCCCCACCTCCCAGCTCACCTCCCTGTGTGTGTCCCATCAGACCTTCAGCCCCTCGGGGACAGGCTATTTCTCTTATTCCACTGCATCCCCAGTGCCAAGCACAGGCTCCAGCCCACAGCAGGTGTTCAACAAGCATTATTTGCTTTTAAATCATCGAAGCCAATCTGCTCGTTTTTCAGATAAAGACTAATCACACAGGTTAAGTGACCTGCCCAAGGCCCCACAACCTTCATCTGAGGGACTCATTCCTTGCTTTGCTCAAGAGTTCAGAGAGACTCCACACATTCATACACACAGGGTAGAGTGTGTAAAGACCGAATTATAAGGGATAGGCCAGGAGGCCATCACAGGTGGGGGCAGGTAGAAAGAGTTCCAGAGTACCGAGAACCTGGTTTAGCCTTGTGAATACCCTGGAGTTATAAAAACTGCTTTCCTTTCTACTTGCTCAAGAAAGTTTCAGCCCAACCCACTGGACCCAATGCAGACTATCTGGGGACATTTATAGCTTTTTAGGAACAGGTAGCTTTGCAGACAAAACCTAGAAGCCTACCCACTTGCAAGAGGGAGGCCTCCTTCCCTGATCACCAAAATGGCCACTCCCTATGCCATAACCCAAGAACCCCTCGTTGGGCCACTTTGCGCAATGGCCCTGAATCTCAAGTTCTGAGGAACAAAATGTTCTTGGAAACGCTATGTGGCTAACCCTGTTCAGAGTATTGTCACTTACTCAGCTTTCATGAATCTTTACCTCAAACCAGTGAGGCAGCCATATTATTGTCAGCCCATTTTGCAGGTGAAGATACTGAGGCTCCAATAAGGTAATTTGCCTGACCCACAGTCACTTGGTTAATAAGTCTCAAAACTATATTTTGAATTCAAATCCATTGGTTACACAAAAGTTGCCTCCCTTGCCATGCGTTATGATTCAAAGGCCATGTCAGCCATTCCATGCTGGTTCTATGATCCCCAGCCCCAAATTAACCTTAGTAACAAGACAAAGGAGTGTTGCAAAGATTGCTGGTTGCCCACCCAGTATCCATTCTCCCCATGTTTCTTAGTAACAGAATCCCAATTCTGTTTGGGGCAGCAGGATTTCATACCCCAGCCTTTCTTGGAGCCTAGAGGAATCCAGTAAGTTGTAAATGGAAGTCATTGACTATTCAGAGAAGTTCTTTAGAGGATGCTTAACCATTTCATCCTCCCTTTTTAGTTTTCCCTTTTGCCTTTCTCCCCCTCTTTTAGTTTCTGCCAGGAACGTGCACGGGATGACTGGAGATCCAACAGCCCTCTTAGATTCTGAGGTGACTGTGTGAACAGAAGCCACACACTAAGGACAGTTGAGCAGAAAGATGAGCAGTCTGGTTCCCTGCTGACCATGGAGCACCCAAACAAGCTCCAGGTTCCCCCTCCCCTGGCAGCTCTTTTACATGAAAGAGAAACATACAACTCTGTCTTATCTGAGACATGGTTATTTACATGTCCTGCCATATATAGCCAAACCTAATTCTTGACCAATATGTGAATGGAAGCTAGCATTTACTGAGCACGGACCATAATCCACAAACTTTCTAATGCTCTTGCAATTTATCCTCACAATAATTCTGCATCACACATATTATCTCCATTTTGCAGATGAAGATCCTGAGATTCAGAGATGTTGGATAATTTTTCCAGGATCATTCAGCAGGCAGCAGAACTGGAGTTCAAACCCAACTCAGTCTGAGTTTAGATTCCATGGTCTTTCCATACATAGCATCATGACATACTGGATGCTTGCAGAGAGTTCATTAAAAGTACCTCCTGAGGACACATGGGTGCTTTCAAGGTGGGGAGGGTTCGCCCTTGAAGCCTCAGCACTTCAAGCCACATGCAGATGGTTCTTCATCTGTGCATGAAAGCATATCTTGCACATTTTCTACTTCTGCCTTCTGAGGTGCTGAAGCAGAAAGTCTAGGCAGCTGTGATAAAAACTTTAGGACTTGGCCTTATAGACTCTCAGAGTATTACAGTTGGGAAAGACCCTAAAAGGTCATTATTGGACACATGTGTAAACTAAAGCCAAGACAGGCAAAGTGATCTTTCTAACATTATCCATTGAGTTGGAGGTGATACCAGGACTAGAATTCTGGTCTTAATTCCTAATCTGGTGGGGTTTTCGTTTCTTGGGTTTTTTTTGAAGCTATATCTGTCCACTTATGTTTTCAAATACCAGTAAAAAAAAAAAAGCAAATGTAGAAATTCTTTCCTCGATCTGATGCTTTAACTTTGTAGTTCTTTCCCATAAATCTACCACAAGTTCCTAAAAGGTTAAACCAATCTTGAGTGCCTAGGATAAGACCCATTTGATCATGATGTATCATCCTTCTTATATGTTGCCAATTTACTAATATTTGGTTAAGGATTTTTGCATCTGTGTTAAAAGTAGGTATTGGCCTGTAATTTTCTTTTTTGTAATATCTTTTGTTAGTTTTTGGTATCAGGGTTAATCTGGCCTCATAAAACATGTTTGGGAGTATTCACTTTTTTATTTTCTAATAGAGAAAAACTGGTATTATTTCTTTCTTAAGTGTTTGATAGAATCACCATTAAAACTATCCAGGCCTAAATTTTTCTTTGTGAGAAGGTTTTGCCATATCAGCTTCCTCAATAGATATAGGGCTGTTTACATTTTGCACTTTATCTGTGCTGGTATTGGTAAGGTGTACTTTTCAAGTAATTTGTCCACTTAATCTAAGTTTTAAAATTTTATGAATATGAAATAATTCATAATATTTCCTTATTATCCTTTTAAAGTCTGGAGGATATGGAATGATAGTCCCTCTTTTATTCCTGATACTGTAAATTTGCGTCTTCTCTCTCTCTCTTTCTCTCTCAGTCTAGATAGATGTTTATTAAAGTTCATTGATTTTTCCAAAGAACCAGCTTTTGGTTAATTTTTCTGTTGTTTGTTTTTTTACTTTGTTGGTTTCTGCTCATTATGTCCTTCCTTCTATTTACTTTGGGTTCACTTTGCTCTTATCTAGCTTCCTAAGGTTGAAACTTTGGTGATTAATTTTATTCCTTTTATCTTTTCTAATATAAAAACATAAAGCTATAAATTTCCCCCAATTCAATGCTTTAGTTGCATCTCCCAAGTTTTGATATGTTGTATTTTCATTATAATTTAGTTCAAAATATTTTCTAATGTTCCCTGTGGTTTCTTGTTTGAGCCATGGGTTATTTAAAAGTGAGTCAATCTCCAAATATTTGGGTTGTTTTTAAATATATATATATCTTATTGTTACTGATTTCTAATTTAATTCCATTATGGTCAGAAAGCAGACTCTGTATGACTTCACCTGTTTTAATTTATTGAGATTCGTTTTATGACCCAGCTTATAAACTATCTTGGTGAGTGTACAATATGCGTTTGAAAAGAATATGTATTCTACAGTTGTTGGGTATATTGTCAATTAGTTCAAGATGACTGATAGTGTTATTCTGATCTTCTACATCTTTACTAATTTTTGCCTAATTCTATCAATTGCAGAGAGACATATGTTCAAATGTCCAACTGTGGCTGGGAAATTTTTTCTAATTATTCTCTTAATTCTGTCCATTTTTCTTTCATGTTCCTGAACCTCCATTTTTAGGCATTATTAGGCACATACACATTTGGACTGTTACATCTTTCTGATGAATTAAACCTTTTATCTCTAGTAAATACTCTTCAAATACTTTTAAAAAGATTTTATTTATTTATTTGGGATAGAGAGCATGAGCAGGGGGAGGGGTGGAGGGAGAGGGACAGAGAGAGGGACAGAGAGAGACACAGCGAGAGAAGGAACACAAGCAGAGGGAGTGGGAGAGGAAGAAGTAGGCTTCCGGCTGAGCGGGGAGCCTGACCTGAGGCTCAATCCCAGGATACTGGGATTATGACCTGAGCCAAAGGCAGATGCCCAACCAACTGAGCCACCTACACGCCCCTAAATACTTTTTTTTCTTAAGTAGGCTCCGTGCCCAGTGGGGAGCCCAGTGTGGGGCTGAACTCAGGAAACTGAGATCAATAGAGTCAGTCGCTTAATGGACTGAGCCACCCAGGTGCCCCGATACTCTGTAAATACTTTTATCTATTTATGGTAATTCTCTCTGCTTGACATCTACTTTATCTGATACTAATACAGCCATCTTATCATTCTGTGCTTACTGTTTACATAGCATAATTTTCCATCCATTTATTTTCAACCTACCCACATCTTGATACTTGACTTATATCTCCAAGGTAAACTGCACATAGTTAAATTTTTCTTTTTTATCAATTCTGACCATCTCTGCCTTTCAATTGGAGTCTGCCCTGCACAGTTATAGTTCAAGAGTTAGCAGAGGTTTAGGCAGAGTTTGGAGCTCCCCTCTCTTTCCTTTCTGAGATAAACCCCCTCACTTTCCGGCTGCTGTAACCTTTGATTCTTCAAGACAGTTGGAGTGTACATGATCTATCTGAATTTTAGCTGCCTCACAGAGCAAAAGTGGAGTCTGCCCTCTGGCAAAAAGGTATAAAACTGAGAAGCTCAGAGCTGTTCCCATCTAAAGGTTGACTCCCTTCCGGTGTCTGCCTGCTGCTTGTTGCTCTCTTGTGCCTTTAGGTACTTGTTGTTTCTATTTGTTATGTCCAGAGTGTATTGTGTCACCTGCGGGAAGGTTGGTCTCATAGGAGCTGCTCCTCTATAGTTGGAAGCTAAATCCACTACATTTCAAGCCTGATAAAAAGATAGATCAGCTAGACAGTTGCTTGAAGTGTCATTCTGTAAGGAATGCTAAAACATCACGGAGATAAATCAGAAATACGGTGGGCGCCTGGGTGGCTCAGTCGTTAAGCGTCTGCCTTCGGCTCAGGTCATGATCCCAGGGTCCTGGGATCGAGCCCCGCATCGGCTCCCTGCTCGGCGGGAAGCCTGCTTCTCCCTCTCCCACTCCCCCTGCTTGTGTTCCCTCTCCCGCTGTGTGTCTCTCTGTCAAGTAAATAAATAAAATCTTTAAAATAATAATAATAAGAAGAAGAATTCTCAGAGCAGTATTGTGAAGATTTAAATGAGATAATCTCTGAAACACTGCTTAGCCTCACAGTGTGTGGCACATATTAAAACTAGATATATATTCAAGGTAATGTGATGAATGTTAAGAATGCTAAACTCCCAGGGTGCCTGGGTGCCTCAGTCGTTAAGTGTCTGCCTTCAGCTCAGGTCATGGTCCCAGGGTCCTGGGATCGAGCCCCGCATCGGGCTCCCTGCTCTGCGGGGAGCCTGCTTCTCCCTCTCCCACTCCCCCTGCTTGTGTTCCTGCTCTCGCTGTGTCTCCCTCTGTCAAATAAATAATAAATAAAATCTTTTTAAAAAAATCAGAAATATGTGCCAATTAGCTCAATTTTCCATGGGTTACTTCTTATATAATAGATAAAAATAAAAATTGTTTCTGCAACCCTGTCGAGACCCCTCTCCCTCCTGAGAGCTTTTTCTCTATCTTCACTTAATAAATTTCTCTCGCTTTACTCACTCTCCGTTGTCCACGGGATTCATTCTTCAACTCCTCGCTCTCCCGAATCATTTTGGTGCTGAAACCCAGGATCACTTCCGCTGAAGGTAATCTACATATTTGCCTGAAGCTCTCAACTTTTTGAAACCCCAGAAGATTATTCCACGGTAAAAAGTTGCACAGTGTATTCCACAGATTTGGCAATGTCCCTGAAAAGAAAAAAAGAAGTCTTGACTTCATAGATTTTGCCATCTGATTAAAAATATTCTTGTGATAACAATAGTATTGGTTTTAAATGTCAAGAAAGTAATATTTCCGGGCGCCTGGGTGGCTCAGATGGTTAAGCGTCTGCCTTCGGCTCAGGTCGTGATCCCAGGGTCATGGGATCGAGTCCCACATCGGGCTCCCTGCTAGGCAGGGAGCCTGCTTCTCTCTCTCTCTCTCTCTGACTCTCATGAATAAATAAATAAAAAAAATTAAAAAAAAAAAAAGAAAGTAATATTTCCTAACAAGGAAAATATCACAAGTAAAACTAAAAATCAGGAGAATGTGTACAAATCAAGAATTTACAGCAAGGAGAGAGGCGCCTGGGTGGCTCAGTTGGTTAAGCGACTGCCTTCGGCTCAGGTCATGATCCTGGAGTCCCGGGATCGAGTCCCGCATCGGGCTCCCTGCTCGGCAGGGAGTCTGCTTCTCCCTCTGACCCTCCTCCCTCTCATGCTCTCTGTCTCTCATTCTCTCTGTCTCAAATAAATAAATAAATAAAGTCTTAAAAAAAAAA
>NC_138374.1:28326010-28345699 GCF_054177405.1 Leptonychotes weddellii | reverse complement strand
ACAGAGAGAGACACAGCGAGAGAGGGAACACAAGCAGGGGGAGTGGGAGAGGGAGAAGCAGGCTTCCCGTGGAGCAGGGAACCCAATGCGGGGCTCAATCCCAGGACCCTGGGATCACGACCTGAGCCGAAGGCAGACGTTTAACAACTGAGTCAGACACCCCTAAACAATATTTTTTTAAAAGGGAGCTTATTCTATCTGCAAATGCAGAAAAGACTTCTGATTAGGTGTAAAGCCCAGGGTCCCACATGACCTAGTTTAAGAATCCCTGCCCTGTCACATGTCACACACATGCTAAACAGCCCTTTTTGAGGGGCTGCTCTGACCTCCTTTACTCAGCCTTGCCAGTCAGGCAGTCCAAGGCTTCAAAGGGGTGGCCATGTAGGCAGGCCCAGATTTCCATGTGGCCATGCTAACCTTGGTAACTAGGTAAGAAATCTGAACCTCCTCTCCTGGGTAGTCTGCTGACTTTTTTGGGAGGGCTGCATGTGGGGGAGCCCTCTATGAGTTGTGAGGGGCCTGTTGTTCCTGGAACCTTCTCTGGAGGGAGGATCTTCCTCCTCTGGGACTCTCCCTACTCTGCCTCCCTCCATTAGCAGTTGGACTTGGGTCCTGAGAGCAGGGCTCAGGTCACATAGCTTGGGGCTATGACCTGACACTTTCTACCTTTCAATGTCATTAAGGTCCACACTATGACTTGCCTAATCAAAAGCTCCATTTCTATTTAGGTTTTCTTCAAGTCCCTACCACCCCTCTTCTTCTGTAACTTCCACTGGCTTAGAGCCACTTCCCTTTCCAAGTCTGGCCAACTGGCAGAAGTCTCTCAGCTATCAGCCAATCCAATATGACAATATTATATTTATAATACATAGAAATAACATATATTTTAAAATCATATGTACATTTTTAATATTTTAATATTCTTGGTTTTTCATCATTCTAAGAAATTCTAAGTCACTAAAAACCATACATACCCACATTAAAATTTCCTCCCAAAATAGTAATTTCTGCCCTCAAATTGTTCAAGCACCCGAGGCACTGAGCAGAAAAGGGCCCCTTGTTTGGCTGCCTGTGGAACTCGACAGGGACACTTCCCCTTTGGGGCCTCCACTTCTCCTGGGCTGCAAAGTCAGCCTCCAGCAGCCGCCTCTCCCGCCTTCACTTGACCACAGCTTTGCTCAACGACTTCTCCTTCCTAGTTCTTGAAACCGTTCACTCTTCTCTGCTTCTTACTGGCTGTCTGTCTACCTGCTTCTTTTCGCCCATACCCTCTCCCCACCACTCCCTTGGTCACCAGGCCAGCCCCGAGGTCAGAAAAGTCTGCCTCACCTGCTCCTTTTTCCTTCCTTGCATTGACGCTGTCCACACAGACATCCCTCACTTTTCCCCACATTCTATTTCTTTTTCCAGTTTGTTGTTACTGTTGTGACTTTGCCTCTTAACATAAAATGAATACTTACATGAATGTGAGGAAAGAGTAGATACGTAAATGGCAGTTAAGGTTCTAGGGGGCTTGATCTTCCTGGATATTGACTGTTGGGACTGGCTTAAAGACACAAGAAAAAGCCCTGAAAATCCTACTCCAACTCTTTCATTGTTCCTGTCTTTCAGAGAAATATTTTCTTAGGGGCAAAAATGAAACTTATGAATTTGATGCTGACTAAGAACATTTTGAGGTCCATGGAGTGATGCAATATTCCCCCATGTTAAATTTATCTGGATAGATTAAAATTCAGGAAGTTATAGACCAAAAAAAAGGGGGGGGGATGAATATTCACTGCAGAAAATTTTAAAATATAACAAAGTCAAAAGGCAAAGATAAAAACAAGCTGCAATCTCATCAGTCCACAATAGCATTGTTGCAATTCTTGCAGGCTTTCCTGATACCTGGACAGAACACAGGCCCAGGGACCCTCATCTACAATTCCAGGAAGTGAAAACCTAGGGAAACACAGTTTGTTTTGCTTTTGTTTTTGTTTTCTAAGTTTGCAGCAAACTTACTTGTCTACACAACCTGGCCCAAACTGATGTGACACTATTCATAGTGTTCATCCCACTTAGAGTGAATATTCAGGTTCCCCTGCAAAAATTTTCATGGGTTTGATTGGCAGTTGCTGCCTCACACACTGAGGCTGTTCTGTAATCATGCACCTTTGTAAAATCGGAGAAATTCCGAATCCCAAAACATATCTGACCCTCAAGGGTCAGAACTGGGGACCTGAAGACTTCAAAGAAGTAAGGATAATAATGATGCCACGTGGCATTTACGCGCTCCAGGTACTGCTCAGCGCTTTGTATGTATTAATTAATTAAATCCTTATACAGCCCCACAAAGTAGGTACTATCATCTTCATCTCCATTTTACGCACAAGGAAAGGGATGCCATTATACTTACTGTTTTACTGCTTGCTTTCTGTGCTGGATAATATGTCTTGAACATCTTTCATTTCAGTGACTACGAATCTACAGCTTTACCTCTAGTGATTGCATTGTCTTACTGTGGGACTGTATTGGTAGCCAGTCCCCTGTTGTTGGGTGCAGGCTGTGTTCACACCCTTCCTTTTGATGCATTTCTCTTGGAGATCCTTCAGTAGAGGCCTGTCAGTTGTCCCTCTCAAACCTTTGGTTCTGAAAGGCCAGTACATCCTAGTACTTGCTTACTGGCTCCTTAGAAGGAAGCCCATCCTGCCTCTTGACCATCTCCATTTATATTTTTTATTTTTTGTTATTCTAACATAAACGTTCTCATCCTCTGTAGATCGCTTCCCAATTCCCCAGCATTTGAGAAATCCATTTCACCGTGACTGGGGCAGAATCTGAAATGGCAGATATCTCTCACGCCGTCAGCTGCCCCCTCTTGCTTCCGGCCCATAACTGACCCACTTCCTCTCTGTGCGCCCTTGTTTCAGAAGGCTAGCGCGTCAGCTCCGTGATGACATCCCTTGGATCTATATTTCTACTGCTTGATTGCTAAGCATTTAGTCAAATGGGTCCTTCTTTGATGTCATTTAATCTTGACTCTTTTCCCACAGTTGCCACTAAAATTGTCTCGTGGCGCCTGTATTGGTTTCCTGTGGCTCCTGTGACAAATGACCACAAACTTGGTGGCTTAAAACAAAAGAAATTTATTCTTTCACAGGTCAGAGGGCCAAGAGTCCAAAATCTAGGAGTGGGTTGAGTCGACAATGGAGGTTTTGGCAGAGCCACGCTCCATCTGAAGGCCTGGTAGAGAATCCTCCCCTCCCCCTCCAGCATCTGGCTGCATTACCCAAATTGCAGTCTTCATCTTGGATTTCTCCTCTTCCTCCCATGCCTCTCCTCTCTGTCTCTTATGAGGACACTTGTCATTGGATTTAGGGTCCAACCAGATGATCCAGGATGATCTCATCTTGACATTACATCTGCTAAGATCCTTTCTCCAAATTCGGTCACATTCGCAGCTTCCAGGGGTCAGCACATGGACATACCTTTCGGGAGGTTGCCACCGAATCCACCACAGCACCACTCTTCCCAGGTCTAGGGATTGATTTTTTTCCCCTTCACACTTTCCAAGGAGGGTCTCTTACTTTTCCAATTCCCACCCAGGAGAGTCCTTATGCCTTGGAGATCTTTCAGTCACGTGGAGCTCGCAGGGACAAAACAATGGTCATGAGAAAAATGGTTCCTTTCTTCTGCTGATCCATAAAAGAATCCCAAACAGTCCTTTCACATACATTAAATATATCTTCTTTAGCAAATTGAGTATTTTTACTTAGGCTAAAATGAGGCACAGCTTTCTTTATCTCAAAAACCAAAGGTTAAATCCCAAGGGGGAAGGAGTGATTTCTTGAGTGCCTAGAATATAGTAAGTGCTGTTCTATTATGTCATTTAACTCTCAGAACAACTCTGAGTCTTAGAGTCCATTTTCTGTAAAGAATAGAAAATTGAGGCTCAGAGAGGTTAAGTAACTTGTTTAAAATCACACAATACCTAGCAGGACCCAGCTCTGTCAAAGCTAATAGCCTTTAGGGCGCCTGGGTGGCTCAGTCGTTAAGCGTCTGCCTTCGGCTCAGGTCATGATCCCAGGGTCCTGGGATCGAGCCCTGCATCGGGCTCCTTGCTCGGCGGGAAGCCTGCTTCTCCCTCTCCCACTCCCCCTGCTTGTGTTCCTACTCTCGCTATCTCTCTCTCTGTCAAATAAATAAATAAAAATCTTTAAAAATAAAAAATTAAAAAAAAAAAAAAGCTAATAGCCTTTAGATCTTGCCTCTACACCAAAATGACTTTTGGAGTTTTATAGGTAAGTGCGGCACATAAACAATGAATAACTCAGAGGTCACTAATAATAGCAACAAGACCAGAAGCTTGGTCTCGACTGCCGCCAGTTCATTGCTCTTTCCCCCACACCACACTCTCCATTCAGAACAGAGGGCATCCTTTGAACTGACAGAAAGGAACACACACTGACTGAGTTCAGAAATAGCCTGAACGTTGGAGTTGGAGTCTGAGTCTATTCCAGCTTCACTGCTTGGTGATGGCTGCTTCTGGATCAATCATTTGGCACCTCTGAAGCTCAGCTCCCTTATCTGTAAAATGGGATGATAATGACACTAACCTCTCTGCATTGTTTCGAGCAATAGAGAATGCGTGCTAACGTACATGGTACGAAGGTGTTCCCCAAATGGTAGCTATGACAACTATGTATAATGCAATCTGATGTTTCTATAAAATTAGAGGGTTTTTTTATTATAAAAGAAAAAGTAATTCATGCTTATGGTAAAGAGTATAAAGTAACACCTCTCCGCTCTAAAAGAACCCAGTCCTACTTCCTGGAGGTAGCTGTTGCTAACAGTCTCTTCTGTAAGCTCCCGCAAATATTCCATGCGTTTGGAAGTATATATCCATTTGTGACACAAATAGTCTCATACAAGTTCACAGCTTCTTTTTTACTGAATCATTGTCCAGGTGTGTTCTCTAGGAAGCAGACTCTGAGATGGACTTCAGGGTTCAGAATGCTTATGAGGTGGTGCTGGTGGGACTAACATCTGTGGAAGGGAGAGAGGGAGCAGGAGTGGGGAGAGGGAGAGGTCTTACACAGCCTCGGTCGACCCCAGAGTTCCGGAATAACACTCGCACCAGTCCACACCAGCCTGGGAAGACAGCTCTCTGCAGCTGAGGCCATCTCTGAAAGGCGGGGCGGCAGAGGGCTGTGTACTCCCTACAGCTGACCGCAGCAAGTCCTTCTGAAGCGGGCTCTAGCAGCACCTCAGTGTCCACCTCAGCGATGTCAGGATGACTTAGGAAGACAGGAAAACTGAGGGAATACGGATATCCAGCTCCTCGGCCCTCTTGCCCAACAGCTAGAAGACCCAAACCCTGGAGACCCAGTGAGTCCGGATGCATGGGGCTGTGTCAACTTTAAACTAGTTTTATGGGAATTTTTATAGTCCAGGGACAGTCACCATCACTTTGTCTTCCTCTTCTGACAGCAGAGCTTCTGGTTTCTCTTTGGCTGGGATGTATGGCAAAGGGCTGGGGGAGGAAGCAACTAAGTTTCAACATACATTTCTCTGACAAGTAATGAAACCAAAAAGTAGCTGAGGATTCCCACCCTATAAAAGACAAGCATAGGGGTGCCTGGGTGGCTCAGTCGTTAGGCGTCTGCCTTCGGCTCAGGTCATGATCCCAGGGTCCTGGGATCGAGCCCCGCGTCAGGCTCCCTGCTTGGCGGGAAGCCTGCTTCTCCCTCTCCCACTCCCCCTGCTTGTGTTCCCTCTCTCGCTGTGTCTCTCTCTGTCAAATAAATAAATAAAATCTTAAAAAAAAAAAAAAAAAAAGACAAGCATAAAGGGTCATTCACACATGGGATGACAGCCCTCCCTATCTACTTCCTTTTTGATGTTATTTTAGTGTTTTCCTTTGTTCAGCACTTGCTGAATCAACTCCCAAGCTAAGACTTTGGGGTCACTGCCCCATGGTCTGAGAAGACAGGTGCCGTTGTCCCCAAGCTATGCCCTCAAGGGGGGCTGCATGTAACTCAGCATCCTCCATGGTGGCCCCGCACTCTCCCTGTCCTTCCCTCCCACCTCCTCCCTGAAACTTAGACAACCACTCATCCACAGGGAAGCAGAGGTTGGGAAGGGGTAGACTGGGCTCCATCCTGGGGATGGAGACCTGCTTGAAAGTGAGAATTTGGCTTTAATCAGTATTACCAGGGGGTACCTAGCTGGCTCAGTCAGTAGAGTATGTGACTGTTAATCTCAGAGTCATGAGTTCAAGCCCCACATTGGGCCTAGAGCTTACTTATATATAAATATTTAAAATATTCTAAATATTCTAAATAAAAAATCAAATATATTTAATAATATATAATATATATTTTATATTTATATATATTTATATCTGGAAGGAATTATATATATATATTTATCTGGAGAGAATGTAAAATGGTACAATCATTTTGAAAAACAATGTGTCAGTTTCTTATAAAGTTAAACAAACACCACAAGAGCTAACCATTCCACTCCTATATCAATGAAAACCCATATTCACACAATGGCTTGTACAGGAATGTTCATAGAAACTTTATCCATAACTGCTCACACTGGAGACAACCCAAGTGTCCATCAGATAAAAAAATTGTGATATATATTCTTGCAATAGAATACTTATCCTCAGTAAAAAGGAACTGATATACACAAAATATGAATGAACCTCAGAAAGCATGCTGAATGGAAGAAGGCAGACACAAGAGTACATACTGTATGATTCCATTTACATGAAACTCTAAGAAAGTCAATTTAATCTATAGTGACAGAAAGCAGAAAAGAAGAAAACGGGGTATGTACAGACAAGCTTAGGAAAAAGGAGAACATGCTCCAAGATATTAAAGTACTTGGCTCAATTGAGGGGGCAGATGTTAGGGAGCATTATAAATGACTTTTACTTTATACAATACTGTACTTTATAAACTTCAGAATATGATCTGGCTACTCTACTTCAGTAGCCTTGATATACTAGATGCTAAAAATTTCTATAATGCTGACCTAATTAAAAAAAAAAGTTTGGGGTGCCTGGGTGTTTGAGTGCCCAACTCTTGGTTTCGGTTCGGGTCATGATCTCAGGGTTGTGCGATCGGGCCTTATATCAGGCTCCCCACTCAGCACAGAGTCTGCTTGGGACTCTCTTTCCCTCTTCCTCTGCCCCATGCCCCAGGCTCTCTCACTCTCTCTCTCTCTCTCAAATAAATAATCTTTTTTTTTTTTAAAGTATGATATTATCCCAAGAACAGATGAATAAATACAAATTAAATTTGGAAACTTACAGTTATGTTCTACTACTCTAATATAGTAGCTGTTTTTAGTATTTTATGTTACCTTTCATCCTTTATCTGTATAACCTAAAGGTCAGCCCCCTGAATATCATAAATTCATCAGTTTACTGGGGACATTTTTGTTTTGCTTTGTTTTTTGCTTCTCCTTAACTCCCTTGCCTCTGCACTTCTGCCTCATGGTTGTTCCTAGAACATTTTCATGGGCCATTTCTTCTCTGGAAGTCTCCAGCCTCCCACCCTTTTGCCCACCTTTCCCTCGCTGACCTCACTGCTCATCTCCACCAGCTTCTGCCCATTGCTCTCTCTTCCCCTTTTACTTGCCCTACAACATAAAACTTTGTCTTTCTTTATTGGAAGAGCAATGCTGTATTACTCATCTCACACTAACCCTGAGCTCTAGATTGCTACAACCACGAGGGTCTAGAAAGTGTGTGGCAAAGCAAAGACAGCTCACATTCTGAGGATTTCTGCCTCCAGCTTTTTAAAGCAACCAACTTTCTCTCCCTCCTCCCTGGGCGAAGTTCTCAGAGTTGTGATCACAGCTTATGTACACACCAATTTGTGTTCTACTTTCCTTTGATGTTAGTTCATCAAATGTACACACATATCAATTTGATGTTTTGTAAGTCATTTTCCCATCATGAGTCTTATCTTTAAAAACTGTAGAATTCCATCATGTAGAGATGACATAATTGACAATAATTTCGCTAGCTTTGAACACTTAAAACATTTCCACTTTTTTTTTTGCTGGGGAAAATTTGTTATGAGATATTTTTAAGGGGCACCTGGGTGGCTCAGTTGGTTAAGCGTCTGCCTTTGGCTCAGATAATGATCCCAGAGTGGGATCTGGGATTTCAGCTATAGTTTAGGAAAATTAAAAGTGAGCACTCACAGCCAGAGCCCCTTTCCCCAGCTCCAGGCCAGGCTGCACTGCCTCCCGCGCCCACCGAGGAGAGCTCAGAGCCGTTACCCTCTGTCCTGTGTCTGCACCCGCCGGGCCAGCTCTAAGCAAAGCCCTGCCAGGTCTTTCGCACTCCATCATGTTGCACGTTTGAAATATCATCTGTGATGGCCTCCAGTCACACCGAGATGCCTGGGTGGTCCAAGTATTCTCCTGATGTGCAAACTACTATTTGCAGGAGCATTCCAGTTACAGATGTGCGTAGATTGGGAGTGATCTGCCTCTAACCCTATTTCCCCCACAGCCCTTTTATTTGTACTGCTTGATTTTGCAGAATGTAAGATTTTTCAGGATTGGGTAAGTGGTGGGCGCTAGTATGTACAGCCTCACACTCCCCTGTTCATACCTTTGATCCTGGCCTTGTTTGGGGGCACAATTCCACACAAGCTTTGGCCTGCCTTCTGTGGCCATGCTTCACCCCCGGGCCCCCGCAGGGCTCCTCTGATGTGGTGGGTGGGGAGTGCCTGCAGGAACACAGTCAGCACTGGATCGTGTGCAACACAGAGGGGCGAGGGTGTTACAACCCCTTGAGGCAACCCTCTGCTAATGCTGGCTGGGAGTCAATGGATGAAGACTTACAAATGCTTCTCCCTTTCAACCTCTTAGATGGTCAGTTTGAGGCATATTCTGTACGGTTCCTCAGAAGTTACCATTGACATCAAAGCCCAGTTGTCCCAGCAGGGCCCATTACAACTGGCTTGGCCCAGCCTCCTTCCTTGGCCAGACTCCCTAGGCCCACCCTCTTCCCCAGGAAGTCACCTGCACCCACATCCTTGTCTCGGGCTTTTCTTTCTGGAGAACTAAGGTACCATGGGCTGCATTAAAGTCAGAACACCTCTCCCTACTGTTGGGCAACAGTCATTGCCCAAATCCTTCCAAGGGCCTTCATCATCTCTTCCCCAGGATCCCCTGCACCTCCTTATGATGCCCCACTTAAAGCCTCCATCTGGAATCTTCTGTTTGGTTTGGATAGAAGAAGCCAAGTTTTCAGTGTCTGCCCCAGTGTCTAGACTGAACAGAAGTGGCTCTTCTGTGTCGAAGGCTAGTCTGAATCCCCAAATAGGAATAGACTCTCACATCCCCAACTCCAATTGCACACCAGGATTCAGAAAAACTATCTGCGGCCAAAAGGGTGAACACGGGGTTTATAAGTCCGGGCTTTGCCCTCCTTGTCACATTCAAGATGAACTCAGAGGGGAGGAAATGAGACCATTACTAAGACCCATTCTTTCCCCTGGGGCACTTCCTTCTTAGACTCTGACACTTGGGGGCGGGTGTGTTTGCACGTAGGCCCAATTTTGTCCTCATGTTCTTTGCATTCTTTGTATCCTAAAATCTAGGTCATTGATTCTCAGACTTTGGGATTTCACAGCACAGTGTATTAAACACATATTTTTAAAACTGTAAAGCTGGGGCGCCTGGGTGGCTCAGTTGGTTAAGCGACTGCCTTCGGCTCAGGTCATGATCCTGGAGTCCCGGGATCGAGTCCCGCATCGGGCTTCCTGCTCGGCGGGGAGCCTGCTTCTCCCTCTGACCCTCCCCCCTCTCATGTGCTCTCTGTCTCTCTCATTCTCTCTGTCTCAAATAAACAAATAAAATCTTTAAAATAAAATAAAATAAAATAAAACTGTAAAGCTGTCATAATTCGTTTCGCATTAAAGAAATTTATAACACACAATCCCTGGTTCTACAATCTTCTCTTTCTATCTTCTGCCATAAGGCTTAATGAAGTCTTCAACATTATTCTGGAAGTCCTCTTGGTTCTGCAAATGTGTTTTGTGGCTTTAATATTCAATGGATCATCACAATTCAAAAGGACAGCAAATAGTTTACTTCATCCCCAAACAACATCCTTGAATGTTTCAGGGGAAGTCCAGCCAGTACTGTCAGTTGAATGGTCTCTTAGTAAACTTAGACATATTTCATCTGTCTTGGCGATGTTGGAGTGCCAGATCCTCGTCAAACATTCACGTGAGGAGGTACCATGTTGTGCACAGTGGGAACCGTAGTTTCAAACTGGAAATGTCCCCCCGTACAAGGTAAATTGGCTTCACATTTTGTAACCTCTTTAACAAGCAGCTTGTCTCAAACAGAAACCCTGAGTGGAATGAGATTGACATCTGAGACCCTTGAGGACTGTCATCCCACTTCAAGTGGTAACCAGCGTTAGCATTCCTGCAGCCTTTATCCTGAGCACCCAGGGACAGGCGAGGTGAGCCCCGTGACCAGCACCATGGAGGGCCTGGCAAGACACGTGGCATCGAAGGGGCATCGAAGTCTTGTAGGCTCTTTATCAGCCTTCCTCCCCTTCTCTCCCTTACCCAAAGGAGTCTGGCTTATTCTGTTTGGTAAATGAACAAATGATGCCCTAGGTAATAGTAAACAGGTAAAAAGGGCATCATTGAACTTGAAAATTTGTGCATAGTTTTAATTCACATGGAGATTATCTTACTTGCCTTAATACAATGACCAGTTTGTACTCCAAGTTTATTGTGCAAAATTAGAGCAACCCAGTCCCCCAATGTACAAGTCCTTTCTAAGTTTAAGGAAGGTGACTCTGAAAGCTTTTTTGAATTCTTCAAGTTTTTAAGAATAGGATGTTGTTTTTAAAAATTGATTGTCCAAATGACATTCCACAATACTAAAGTCAAAGTAACTTTCCCAAATTCCAATGGCAAAATTTGATGACAGATGTATCCAATAACTCATAACCCACTCCACAGGTAGAATTTAAATGTAATTCGATCTTGTTGCAAACTAAAAAATATCTTTGGAAATGTTTCCAGAAAAGGTCATCAGTTAAAAGCTAGTTAATTTACCACTAACTAGTAAACTGGCAGTCAGTGTGTAGGATTTAACTGTATATATTACAACAGTGGTCCTCAAACTTTATTCTGCATCAGAATCACCTGGAGAGATCATTAAACCACAAACTGACAGGTCCTATCCTCAGAGTTGTTAATTCATAGGTCTAAGATGGGATACGAGAATCTGCATTTCTAACAAGTCCCCAGCTGATGCTGAGACTGGGGGAACCACACACTGACTGTATTACAGAGATGTAGAAACACTGGCTATCACACTAAACTATAAAATAGACATAAGTTCTGTTTTATCCAGGGACAAAAGGGGCTCAAATTTTATCTCTGGCCTGGAAAACAAACCAAGATTATCTATAGAGTTTTTCTTTGGGGCTCGTGGTTGTCAAGGTTGCTGGGGTTTTGGGGTAGAGTCCAACAGAAGTTGAGAGGATGTCATATTTAAAGATGTGAAACTAGGTTGCTGGAACCACCAGTTTATGAATGTGGTGGGTGTCACCGGCATTAAAATCTCACCTCATTGTAGCATCCGACCCCGACTTCTCTGCAACTCCCCCCATTAAAAAATGAAAGAGGAGGGGCGCCGGGGTGGCTCAGTCGTTAAGCGTCTGCCTTTGGCTCAGGTCATGATCCCAGGGTCCTGGGATCGAGCCCCACATCGGGCTCCCTGCTTCTCCCTCTCCCACTCCCCCTGCTTGTGTACCCTCTCTCACTGTGCCTCTGTCAAATAAATAAATAAAATCTTAAAAAACAAAAATGAAAAAGGAATTATCTTCATTCTGATCTAATCTCTCAAGGCCTAAAGTGTGAACTAGGTCATCTGGCGATGAAACTTACAAAACCTTTACACGTGATTGGCCATTAACAGGGTGTAAAGAACATTCGTATATATCATTATCTTTGATCCTCAAACCAATCCAAGGAGGTGGACCTCACTGCCTCTTTATACCAATGACAGAATTGAGTCACACAAAAGATAAATGACTTGCTCAACATTAGAGCTAACCAGGAGAAGTGCCAGTGCTCAGATTCAGGCTTTGAAAGACTACTAAAAGTTTAAACTGTTCAGGGCGCCTGGGTGGTTCAGTTGATTAAGCAGCCAACTCTGGATCTCAGCCCAGGTCTCGATCTCAGGGTCATGAGTTCAAGGCCCACGTTGAGGTTCACGCTGGCATGGAGCCAAATACATCCATCCATACATAAATGTTTAAACTTTCTAGAGATGTAAATTTCCAAAACTATTGAAACTAAGAGAGAAGTTTGTTGTCCTTGTTGATGCTATTTCTCAAACATATTAGAAATAATTAGTAATGTTTAAATACGTATAATACTTCTTTTTATTTAGGAGATAGTATAAAAATATAAAGAGCATCCCATCCATTTAAAGAAATAACTTTAAAGGAAATAGTTTGATAAGTTTTGCCACATAGCTATAACTGTGAAATCATCACCACGACCAAGATAATGAACCCTCAGAGTTTCTTTTTGCCCCTTCACCTATTTCACCCTTCCCTCCACCCACCTCTCCTCTGATAACCATCAGTTTGTTCTCTATAGTTAAGAGTCTGTTTCTTGATTGTCTCTTTTTTTTCTTTGTTCATTTGTTTTGTTTCTTAAATTCCACATATGAGTGAAATCATATGGTATTTGTCTTTCTCTGACTGACTTCACTTAGCATTATGCTACCTAGATTCATCCATGTTCTTGCAAATGACAAGATTTCATTCTTTTTTATGGCTGAGTAATATTCCATCACATATATATATACACACACACACACGCACACCACACACCACCTCTTCTTCACCCATCTGTCAATGGACACTTGGGTTGCTTCCATAATTCAGCTACTGTAAATAATGCTGTAATAAACATGGGGATGCATATATCTTTTTGAATTAGTGTTTTCATATTCTTTGGGTAAATTCCCAGTAGTGGATTTACTAGACCATATGGTAGTTCTATTTTTAATTGTTTGAGGGTCTTCCATACTGTTTTCCATAGTGGCTGCACCAGTTTGCATTCCCATCAACAGTGCAAGAGGGTTCCTTTTCTCCACATCCTTGCCAACACTCATGTTTTTGAATTTAGCCCTTCTGACAAGTGTGACGTGATATCTCATTGTGATTTTGATTTGCATTTCCCTGATGATTAGTGATGTTGGGCATCTCTTCATGTGTCTGTTGGCCATCTGTATGTTTTGGGGAAATGTCTGTTCATGTCCTCTGCCCATTTTTAATTGGATGATTTGTGGGTTTTGGTGTTAAGTTCTTTATATATTTTGGATACTAACCTTTTATTGGATATGTCATCTGCAAATATCTTCTCCCATTCTGTAGCTTGTCTTTTAGTTTTGTTGATTGTTTTCTTTTCTGTGCAGATTTCTATTTTGATGTAGTCCCGATAGTTTATTTTTGCTTTTATTTCCCTCGCCTCAAGAGACATATCTAGAGAGGCTCCTGGGTGGCTCAGATGGTTGGGCCTTCAGCTCGGGTCATGATCTCCATGTCCTGGGATTGAGCCCTGTGTCTGGCTCCCTACTCAGCTGGGAGGCTGCTTCCCCCTCTCCCTATGCCTCTCTCCCTGATTGCACTCTCTCTCTCTCTCAAATGAATAAATAAAATCTTAAAAGAAAGAGAGAGAGAGAGAGAGACATATCTAGAAAAATGTTGCTACAGCCGATGTCAAAAAAATTACTGCTGTGTTCTCTTCTAGGATTTTTATGGTTTCAGGTCTCACATTTAGGTCCTTAATCCATTTTGAGTCTATTTTTGTGTATGGTTTAAGAAAGTGGTCCAGTTTCATTCTTTTGCATGTAGCTGTCCAGTTTTCCCAACACTATTTGTTGAATCAACTGTCTTTTCCCATTGCATTTTCTTGCCTCTTTGGTCAAAGATTAATTGAACATATAATTGTGGGTTCAAGTTTTGAGAGTTCTTTATATATTCTGGGCACGTGTCCCTTATCAGATATTTGATTTAAAAGTATTTCCTCCTAGGGGTGCCTGGGTAGCTCAGCCTGTGTGGCTCAGTTGGTAAGGCATGCAACTCTTGATCTCAGGGTTGTGAGTTTGAGCACCACGCTGGGAGTAGAGCTTACTTTAAAAAATAAATAAGTAAAATAAATAAATAAAAATCTTTTTAAAAGGGCATTTCCTCCTAATATGTGACTTATGTTTTCATTCTCTTAACTATCTCTTACCAAGAGCAGAGATTTTGCACTTTGATGAAGTCCACATTTATCTATTTGTTCTTTTATGGCCGTGCTTTTGGTGACATTTCTAATAAATCTTTGCCTAACCCCAAGGTTACAAGTATTTTTTCTATGTTTTCCTCTAGAAGTTTAATAACTATAGGTTTTACATCTTGATCTATGATACATTTGGAGTTAATTTTTGTGTATGATGTCAAATACGATTTGAAGTTCATTTTTTTCATGAAGATATTCAAGTTGTCCTAGCAACATTTATTGAAAAGACTATCCTTTTCCCAATGAATTGTTCTTGCACCTTTGTCAAAAATCAATTGTCCATATATGTGGAAGTCTGGACTCTCTATTCTGTTCATTGATTTGTCTGTCTTTAAGCCAATGCCACATTGCCTTTGTTACTGTAACTTTGTAGTAAGTCTTGAAATCAGATAATGTTACCAGAGTCATATTGTATAAAATGTGATAATATATATTAAGGGCAATAAAAATAAAGAAAGTAAATTCCTCTTCTTCCCCTCTTCTGCACATATTGGGGAGCTTATTTTTAGGAAAATAATTTGAAAGAAAAAGAACTTTAAGAACTTTATCTTAAAACATTTTATAACAATTTTTCCCCAGCCGATAAAACAAACAAACCAGGGTTATATCAAGGGTAATAAAAATGTAAACTAGTCTTTCCCCATTCTGCATATTCCCAGGGGTTTACTTATAGAAAGTAATTTGACAGAGAGAGAGATTTAATTATTTAAAAGTATTTTATGACAAATATTCCCCCAACAAAAATGTGGAAATGTAAATGTTCAAAACTAGAGAAATTATTGTCAATTATGTCATCTCTACATGATGGAATTCTACAGTTTTTAAAGATTTAAAGACTCATGATGAGAAAACGACTTATAAAACATCAAATTGATATGTGTGTACATTTGATGAGCTAACATCAAAGTTAAGTAGAACGCAAATTGGTGTGTACATAAGCTGTGATCACAACTCTGAGAACTTCGCCCAGGGAGGAGGGAGAGAAAGTTGGTTGCTTTTAAAAGCTGGAGGCAGAAATCCTCAGAAAGTGAGCTGTCTTTGCTTTGCCACACACTTTCTAGGCCCTCGTGGTCGTAGCAATCTGGAGCTCGGGGCTGGCCTGGTTAGAGTGAGATGAGTAATACAGCATTGCTCTTCCAATAAAGACAGATGGGGAGAGTCCAAGATGGCAGAGGAGTAGGAGACCCAGATTTCATCTGGTCCCAGGAATTCAGCTAGATAGCTATCAAACCATTCTGAACACCTATGAACTCAACTGGAGAACGAGGAAAAAAATAGCAACGCTCTGAACAGAAAAGCGACCACTTTCTGGAAGGTAGGACGTGCGGAGAAGTGAATCCGAGGCGATAGTTGGGAAGGTAGACCGTGGGGGGAGGGGACCACCCTCAGCTGCTTCTGGCAAGTGATAGAGCAGCAGAGCACAAAATCGGAACTTTTAGAAGTCGGCTCCACTGAGGGACGTCACTCCAGTGGCTAAGCGGGGGGTGGAACCCTCTCTGGGACCAGACCGGGGGTGCCCGAGTGCAGCAGAGCTCCCAGTTATCAAAGCAGGGAAGCTGGCTGCAAAGACGGAGCCCAGGCACGGGCTCTCAGCTCAGGGTTGCCATAAACCATGATCCGTGGCACAGTCGGGCCACTGCTCTCTGAGCCGGGCCCAACAAGTGGCAGAACCTGCCAGAACCACCCCCCCTTCCTCGTCTGGAAGGAGTGGCCCGGGAGCACTCTGCAGGAATCTGCTGGGTTTGGAGACTCGAAACAGGGTCTGTACCTGAGATGGAAACGCTTGGTCACAGGCCGGGTGAGCACAGAGTGCGCCAGAGACCGGGGAGAGGGGAGTGACTGACTGCTTTTCTCTGGGGTGCACTGAGGAGTGGGGCCCCAAGTTCTCGGCTCCTCCGGGCGGAGATTGGGAGGCCACCATTTTCACTCTCGGCCTCCAAAGCTGTAGGGAAAGCTTGCAGGGAACAAAAGCTCTCGAGAGCAAACCCGAGCAGATTACTTAGCCCGGACCGGGCAAGGGCGGGGCAATTCCGCCTCCAGCAAAGACATTTGGGAACCACAGCAACAGGCCCCTCCCCCAGAAGATCAGCAAGAACAGCCTGCCAAGGCCAAGTTTACCGATCAATGAGCACTAGGGGAATACTGCACATAGAATTCATGGCTTTTTCCCCATGATTCTTTAGTCTTGCAAAGTTAATTTTTTTAATTTTCTTTCTTTTTCTTTTTCTTTTCTTTTTTTAAATTTTTCTTCTTTCCTTTTTCAACCAACTTATTGTATCAGTTCCTTTTTAAAAATCTTTTTTAATTTTCATTTTCACAGTCATAGTCTATCCCTTCATTGTATATAACCTTATTTGTTGTATATATATAAGTTTTTCTTTCTTTAAAATTTTGGGATGCAGTTTCTTCTAACAGACCAAAATATGCCCAAAATCTAGTGTATGGCTCTGTTCTATTCACCTGCCTGATCACATTCTTTCTTTTTTTTTTTTTTAATTTTTCTTCTTTCTTTTTTCAACCATTATCAATTCCTTTTTTAAAATCTTTTTTTAAAGATTTTATTTGTTATTTATTTGACAGAGAGAGAGATAGCAAGAGCAGGAGCACAAGCAGGGGGAGTGGGGGAGGGAGAAGCAGGCCTCCTGCGGAGCAGGGAGCCCAATGTGGGGCTTGATCCCAGGATCCTGGGACCATGACCTGAGCCAAAGGCAGACAACGACTGAGCCACCCAGGCGCCCCTAAAATCTTTTTTTGATTTTCATTTTTACAGTCATATTCCATCCCTTCACTGTATTTAACCTTATTTTTGTATATATGTTTTTCTTTCTTTAAAATTTTGGGATGCAGTTTCTTCTAACAGACCAAAATACACCCAAAATCTAGTGTATGGCTCTGTTCTATTCACCAGCCTGATCATTTTTTTTTTTCCTTTTCCCCCCAGTTTCGGGTGTCTTCTGATTTGTTTAGTGTATATTTCTCTGGGGTTGTTGTTACCCTTTTAGCATTTTGTTCTCTCGTTCATCTATTCTTCTCTTGACAGAATGACAAAACGGAAAAACTCACATCAAAAAATAGAACAAGAGGCAGTACCAACTGCCAGGGATCTAATCAATACGGACATTAGTAAGATGTCAGAACTAGAGTTCAGAATAACTATTATAAAGATACTAGCTGGGGGGCGCCTAGGTAGCTCAGGCATTAAGCTTCTGCCTTTGGCTCAGGTCATGATGCCAGAGTCCTGGGATTGAGCCCTGCATCGGGCTCCCTGCTCTGTGGGAGGCCTGCTTCTCCCTCTCCCACTCCCCCTGCTTGTGTTCCCTCTCTCGCGCTGTTTCTCTTTCTGTCAAATAAATAAATAACATCTTTAAAAACAAAAGTAAAAAAAAGATACTAGCTGGGCTTGAAAAAAGCACAGAAGACACTAGAGAATCCCTTTCTGGAGAAACAAATTCTAACCAAGTCAAAATCAAAAAAGGCTATTAATGAGGTGCAACCAAAAATGGAGGCTCTAACTGCTAGGATAAATGATGCAGAAGAGAGAATTAGCGACATAAAAGACCAAATAATGGAGAATAAAGAAGCTGAGAAAAAGAGATAAACAACTATTGGATCACAAGGGGAGAATCTGAGAGGTAAGTGATACCATAAAACAAAACAATATTAGAATAATTGGGAAATAGAAGAAGAAGAAAGAGAGGGGCAGAAGGTATTTTGGAGCAAATTATAGTGGATAACTTCCCTAATTGGGGGAAGGAAACAGGCATCAAAATCCAGGAGGCACAGAGAACCCCCTTCAAAATCAATAAAAATAGGTTAACATCCCATCTAATAGTAAAACTTAGAAATCTCAGAGACAAAGAGAAAACCCTGAAAGCAGCTCGGGACAAGAAGTCTGTAAACTACAGTGGTAGAAACAATAGATTGGCAGCAGACCTATCCACAGAGACCTGGCAGGCCAGAAAGGACTGGCATGATATATTCAGGGTACTAAAGGAGAAAAATATGCAGCCAAGAATTCTTTATCCAGCTAGGCTGTCATTGAAAATAGAAGGAGAGAGAAAAAGCTTCCAGGACAAACAGAAACTAAAAGAATTTGCAATCACCAAACCAGCCCTACAAAAAAAATATTGAAAGGGGTATCTAAGAAAGGACAGAACCCAAGAGTAACATAGACCAGAAAGGAACAGAGACAATATACAGTAACAGTCACCTTACAGGCAATACAATGGCACTAAGTTCATATCTTTCAATAGTTGCCCTGAATGTAAATGGGCTAAATGCCCTAATCAAAAGACACAGCGTTTCAGACTGGATAAAAAAAAAACAAGACTCATCAATATGCTGTCTGCAAGAGACTCATTTTAGACCCAAAGACACCTCCAGATTTAAAGTGAGGGGTGAAAAACCATTTATCATGCTAATGTACATCAAAAGAAAGCTGAGGTGGCAATCCTCATATCACACAAATTAGATTTTAAACCAAAGACTGTAATAAGAGATGAGGAAGGACACTATATCCTACTTAAAGGGTCTATCCAACAAGAAGATCTAACAATTTTAAATATTTATGCCCCTAACATGGGAGCAGCCAATTATATAAGCCAATTAATAACAAAATCAAAGAAACACATTGAAGATAATACAATAATAGTAGGGGACTTTAACACTCCCCTCACTGAAATGGACAGATCATCTAAGCAAAAGATCAACAAGGAAATAAGGGCTTTAAATGACAAACTGGACCAGATGGACTTCACAGATATATTCAGAACATTCATTCCAAGCTACAGAATACACATTCTTCTCTAGTGCACATGGAACATTCTCCAGAATAGATCACACCCTGGGTCACAAATCAGGTCTCAACTGGTGCCAAGAGATTGGGATCATTCCCTGTTTATTTTTGGACCACAATGCTTTGAAACTCGAACTCAATCACAAGAGGAAAGTTGGAAAGAACTCAAATTGTGGTGGCTAAAGAGCATCCTACTAAAGAACAAATGGGTCAACCAGAAAATTAAAGAAGAATTTTAAATTCATAGAAACCAATGAAAATGAAAACACAACTGTTCAAAATCTTTGGGATGCAGCAAAGGCAGTCCTAAGAGGAAAGTGTATAGCACTACAAGCCTTTCTCAAGAAACAAGAAAGTTCTCAAATACACAACATAACCCTACACCTAAAACAGTTGGAGAAAGAACAGCAAATAAAGCCTAAACCCAGCATGAGAAGAGAAATTATTAAAGATCAGAGCAGAAATCAATGAAACAGAAACCAAAAGAACAGTAGAACAGATCAATGAAACTAGGAGCTGATTCTTTGAAAGAATTAATAAGATTGATAAACC
>NC_138374.1:28281998-28325910 GCF_054177405.1 Leptonychotes weddellii | reverse complement strand
CAACAAATTAGACAACCTGGAAGAAATGGATGGATTCCTAGAGATGTATCAACTACCAAAACTGAACGAGGAAGAAATAGAAAACCTGAACAGACCCATAACCAGTAAGGAAATTGAAGCAGTAATCAAAAATCTCCCAACAAACAAGAACCCAGGGCCAGATGGCTTCCCAGGGGAAGTCTACCAAACATTTAAAGAAGAATTAATACCTAGTCTTCTGAAACTGTTCCAAAAAAATAGAAATGGAAGGAAAACTTCCAAACTCATTTTATGAGGCCAGCATTATCTTGATCCCCAAACCAGACAAAGACCCCACCAAAAAGGAGAATTACAGACTAATATCCCTGATGAACATGGATGCAAAAATTCTCACCAAGATACTAGCCAATAGGATCCAACAGAACATTAAAAGGATTATTCACCATGACCAAGTGGACATTTATTCCTGGGTTTATAGGTCAACATCCCAACATCTAATAGTAAAACTATTTTTATTCCTGGGCTGCAAGGTTGGTTCAACATCCGCAAATCAATTAATGTGACACAGTACATTAATAAAAGAAAGGACGAGAACCATATGATGCTCTCAATAGCTGCAGAAAAAGCATTTGACAAAGTACAGCATCCTTTCTTGATTAAAACTCTTCACAGTGTAGGGATAGAGGGTACATACCTCAATACCATAAAAGCCATCTATGAAAAACCCACAGCAAATATCATTCTCAATGGGGAAAAACTGAGAGCTTTCCCCCTAAGGTCAGGAACATGGTAGTGATGTCCACTATTATCACTGCTATTCAACATAGTACTAGAAGTCCTAGCCTCAGCAATCAAACAAAAAGAAATAAAAGGCATCCGAATCGGCAAAGAAGTCCAACTCTCACTCTTTGCAGATGATATGATACTTTATGTGGAAAACCCAAAAGATTCCACCCCAAAATTGCTAGAACTCATACAGGAATTCAGTAAAGTGGCAGGATATAAAATCAATACATAGAAATCAGTTGCATTTCTATACACCAACAACGAGACAGAAGAAAGAGTGATTAAGGAATCAATTCCATTTACAGTTGCACCAAAAACCATAAGATACCTAGGAATAAATCTAACCAAAGAGGCAAAGGATCTATACTCAGAAAACAATAAAATATTCATGAAAGAAATTGAGGAAGACACAAAGAAATGGAAAAACGTTCCATGCTCATGGATTGGAAGAACAAATATTGTGAAGATGTCAATGCTACCTAGAGCAATCTACACATTCAATGCAATCCCCATCAAAATACCATCCACTTTTTTCACAGAAATGGAACCAATAATCCTAAAATTTGTATGGAACCAGAAAAGACCCTGAATAGCCAGAGGAATGTTTGGGTTTGTTTTTTTTTTTCCTGAAAGGAAGTTTTAATTTAAACAAGGGTTTAAATACATTACATAACATTAAAACTGAAGGAAAAAATAAACCAAAACCAGTCTGTTACTTCACACGGCATTGGGCAGCTGTTGCTAGGAAGTTGCAAGCTCTACAGCTAGCTATATGACTATACATCAGTTTGAAGTTTGTTCCCTTGTCAAAAGTTTAACTCCTATGGAGGTTGGCCTCACATTCTGGTGTTTGGACATCGATTAGCTAGGATAGGAGTGGTCAAAAAGACCTTGGTGGCAGGTCAGATGTCCTATCACACCTCACTAGAGGGAAGGTGGCCGCTTGAAGCTCTGCCCACCTGGTCAGGTTGGAGACACCAGGGATCTTTCTTGGACTACCAATGACTCCCTGTAGCAGCACAGCTGTGGTTGCTGTCTTATCCCATCCTGTCCTCTAAGCTTCACCGTGGGCTGTTCAGGTGGTGACATTCTCTTAGGGCAGGGAACTCTGAAGAGGGAGAGCTGAGGAACTTCTGGCCAGACATAGCCATCTGTGATCTTGGGGCTCTGGGCTGGACGGAAACATCACATTACTGCTTGGTTTCAGCCCGGACACTGCCAGGCACCTACTGCTTGTTCTCTGTTTAAATGAGGGACTTCAAGACTAGACAGCATGGCTCTTTTCAGTTTATTGCATGAAGGAGTTACACTAGTCCAAGTTAAAAGCAGACCCCAAAAGGTTACATTATACAAGCTGTGAGGTTTTTAAACTTGTGACAAGGGACAGAAGGGAAATTCTACTCATCGCAAGGAAATCCTCACTTAAGCTTCAGTGAGCCAAAAGCACTTAAAACCCATGAACCTTCAGCTGGTTGTCCTTAGCCAGTCCAATCTCTACCAGGAACTGGCATATGTTCTTGCGCTGGTCACTCTGTAGCTGAATTACTTCTCCATATTCTGGATGCTCAATTACAGTACCATTGCAGGCTAATTTCTTCTTAAACGCCTTCACTAGTTTCTTTTTATCGTAATTATCAGCAATCCCTTGGACAGTAGTAAGCGTCTTCCTGACGTTTCTCTGTTGAATTCTTATGTGGTTATAATCCTCAGTGCCAGCAGGAAGCAGATCATCACCCTTACTTGCATCAGCAAAGGGGTCGAAAGAGTGGAGGTTCTGGATAATGGACATATGATATGATTCCTTTTCCTCGGTGAAAACGGCCTGTGGAAGGTGGCAGCGGGAGAAGGAGGGCTGGGGAGGAACCCTCCTACACTGTTGGTGGGAATGGAAGCTGGTGCAGTCCCTCTGGAAAACAGTATGGAGGTTCCTTAAAAAGTTGAAAATAGAGCTACCCTACGACCCAGCAATTGCACTACTGGGTATTTACCCCAAAGATACAAATGCAGTGATCTGAAGGGGCACCTGCACCCCAATGTTTATTGCAGCAATGTCCACAATAGCCAAACTATGGAAAGAGCCCAAATGTCCATCAACAGATGAATGGATAAAGAAGATATGGTATAATATACAACCAAATACTATGCAGGCATAAAAAAAAATGAAATCTTGGGGCACCTGGGTGGCTCAGATGGTTAAGCGTCTGCTTTCAGCTCAGGTCATGATCCCAGTGTCCTGGGATCGAGCCCTGCATCAGGCTCCCTGCTCAGCGGGGGGCCTGCTTCTCCCCCTCCCTCTGCTTCTCCCCCTGCTCATATTCTCTCTCTCTCTCTGTATCTCTGTGTCTCGAATGAATAAATAAAAAAATCTTTAAAAAAAAATGAAATATTGCCATTTGCAACGATGTGGATGGAACTAGAGGGTATTATGCTAAGCAAAATAAGTCAATCAGAGAAAGACAATTATCATATGATCTCACTGATATGGGGAATTTGAGAAAGCAAGGCAGAGGATCATAGGGGAAGAGAGGGAAAAATGAAATAAGACTAAACCAGAGAGGGAGACAAACCATAAGAGACTCTTAATCTCAGGAAACAAACCGAGGGTTGCTGGAGTAGAGGGGGAGGTGGGAGGGATGTGGTGGCTGGGTGATGGACATTGGGGAGGGTATGTGTTGTGGGGAGCACTGTGTATTGTGTGAGACTGATGAATCACAGACCTGTACCCCTGAAATAAAGAATACATTATATGTTAGTAATAATTTTTAAAAAGCTAAAAAAACAAAGAAAGAAAGACAAAGTTTTAAAGTTGTAGGGCAAATGAAAGGGGAAGAGAGAGCACTGGGCAGAAGCTGGTGAAGATGAGCAGTGAAGTCAGAGAGGGAAAGGTGGGCAAAAGGGTAGGAGGCTGGAGACTTCCAGAGAAGAAATGGCCCATGAAAATGTTCTAGGAACAACTATGAGGCAGAAGTGCAGGAGGGAGGTAGGAAGAGAGAATAAAAACAAGTGTGCCTGGAAAACTGGTAAATTGGGGATTTCCAAAAGACTGACTTTTGTGTTATAAAGATAAAAAGTAGAAGATAAGGGGCACCATGGCTCAGTTGGTTGAGCGCTGACTTGATTTCAGCTCAGGTCACGATCTCAGGGTCGTGTGATTGAGCCCTGCATTGGGCTCCATTCTCAGCGTGGAGTCGCTTGAGATTCTTTCTCCCTCCCCCTCTGTTCCTCTCCCTACTTTTGTGCTTTCTCCCAAATAAGTAAATAAATAAAAATTTTTTTAAAAGTAGAAAATAAAATTGCTGTTATATTAGAGGGATGAACATGACTGAAGAAAGTTTTCAAATTCAATTTGTATCTATTCATCTATTCCTTTGATTAGAACAGTTTAATAGAAATTTTTAGCATCTAGTGTATCTCTACTCATGATTTTTTTTCATGAATTTCTTGGCCTTTCTCTGATTTCTCAGACTTTGTTTCTTCCATACAGACTCCTGAATGATTTAGTCTACTTCCCCCTAGTGTATCCCCCCCAAATCAATGAATGAATGGCACAGCAACATAAAAAACAAATCTAAATATATATCCCAAACTTAATAACAAAACTGGTATTTTAATTCAGTAGGGAAAGTATGATTATCATGGCTGGCATAATCGACTCTTCATCTGAAAGAAAACAAAACTAGACTCCTTACTTCATGCTCTGTACAGAAATGAATTCCTAACGTTCCAAAGATACAAGGTTTTTTACAAAATCTGGTAGAATAAAATTCAGGGGACTATTTGTATAACTTTGGAGGAAAGGTGGAAATTAAATGAGGCGGGGGGTCTGCTTCTCCTTCTGACCCTCTTCCCTCTTGTGCTCTCTGTCTCTCATTCTCTCTCTCTCAAATAAATAAATAAAATCTTAAAAAAAAAAAAAGAAAAAAATTGAATGGAAAAATAAACTATAGAAAAAAATACTTTTTAAAAAAAATTCAATTAGCCAACATATGATGTAGTGTTCAATGATTCATTAGCTGCATATAACACCCAAGAAATAGATAGTTAAGTCAGTCGGAAAAGCATGGGACTGTTGATCCTGGAGTCATGAGTTTGAACCTCACATTGGGTATAGAGATTACTTAAATAAATAAAACTTTTTAAAAAAAAATTAACAAAAGGGGACGCCTGGGTGGCTTCTCCCTCTACCTGCTGCTCCCCCTGCTTGTGCTCTCTCTCTCTCTCTCTCTCTCTCTCACACACACACACACACACACACAAATAAATAAATAAATAACAAGAGAAATACAAAAGTTTATTCTGCAAACACAAAACATTGCTGAAAAGAAATTAAAGACATAGGGATGCCTCGGTGGCTCAGTCGGTTAAGCGTCTGCCTTCGGCTCAGGTCATGATCCCAGGGTCCTGGGATCGAGTCCCACATCGGGCTCCCTGTTCAGCAGGAAGCCTGCTTCTCCCTCTCCCACTCCCCCTGCTTGTGTTCCTGTTCTCACTGTCTCTCTCTGTCATATAAATAAATAAAATCTTTAAAAAAAAAAAAAAAAGAAACTTAACATTGTAAAGATGGCAATAATCTCCAAATTGATCTGCAGATCCAAAGCAATCTCTATCCAAGTCCCAACTGGCTTCTTTGCAGAAATTGACAAGCTGACCCTAAAATCCATATGAAATTTCAAGATCCCCTCACCCTTTATTTTCAATCTTGGTGGGGGAAAAAAAAAAAAAGAACAAACTGGGAGGACTCATACTTCCTGATTTCAGACCTTACTACACAGCTACAATAATCAAGACAGTGGGGGGGTGCCTGCGTGGCTCAGTTGGGTAAGCGACTGCCTTCAGCTCAGGTCATGATTCTGGAGTCCCAGGATCAAGTCCCGCATTGGGCTCCCTGCTCAGCAGGGAGTCTGCTTCTCCCTCTGACCCTCTCACACTGTCTCTCTCTATCTCATTCTCTCTCTCAAATAAATAAATAAAAGCTTAAAAAAAAAAAAGAGTGGGTATAAACATGAGGACAGACATATAAATCAAAGGAATAAAACTGGGAGCTCAGAAAAAGAACTCTTACATCTATGGACAATCAATTTTCAACAAGGGTGCCAGGACCATACATTGAGGAAAGAATAGTCTTTTCAACAAATGGTGCTGAGACAACTGGACATCCACCTATAAAAGGATGCAGCTGGACCCCTACTCCATACAATATACAAAATTTAACTCAAGGTAGATCAAAGATATAAAGTTACAAGACTCTTAGAAGAAAATAGGAATGTAAACTTTCATGACTTTGGATTAGGCAATGATTTCTTAGATATGATACCAAAAGCATGAACAAAAAAATAAATTGGGCATCACCAAAATTAAAAATATTTGTGGTTCAAAGGACACCATCATGAAAGTAAAAAAGACTACCCACGGAATGGAAGAAGATATTTGCAAATTATATAACTGATAAGAGTCCAGTGTCTGGAATAAGTATATATTTAATTTTGTGAACATATAGAATACAGTTATAATTGACTTAATGTCCTTCCTAACATCTGAGTCAGTTCGAGTTAGTTCCAATTGGTTGATTTATCTCCTCATTATAGGTTGTATGTTCCAGGTTTTCTGCATGCCTGGCAACATTTTTGGATGCCAGACATTGTGTCCTTTACCTTGTTGGATGCTGAATATTTTTGTCTATCTGTAAGTATTCTTGAGATTTGTTCTGAGGCTTACCTGAAATACTTCAGCCCTTTCAGATCTTGCTTTTAAGATTTGTTAGGTAGTTCTTGGGGCACCTGGGTGGCTCAGTTGGTTGAGTGACTGCCTTCAGCTCAGGTCATGATCCCAGGGTCCTGGGATGGAGCCCTGCATCAGGCTCCCTGCTTGGCGGGGAGCCTGCTTCTCCCTCTTCCTCTGCTGCTCCCCCTGCTTGTGCTCTCTCTCTCTCTGACAAATAAATAAAATCTTAAAAAAAAAAAAATTTGTTAGGTAGTTCTGGAACAATGCTCAGTCTAGAGCTAAGTATTCCCACTAGAGGGCAAGACTCTTCTCTGTACGCTACCCAAGGCCCCGGGAATCTTGAAGTTTTCCAGTCTGGCTGCTGGAACAGACACTATTCCTGGCCAGTGTAAGCAGCAGGCACTCCTACCTCTACTCATGTCAGGGGGTTCTTTTTCTGAGGTGGGGAGTTAGTTTCCTCACCTGTATGCACTGATCAGCACCCAACCCAATGTTCAAAGGGCCTCTCTGACTATGCCCAGAGTCACCTCTCTTTGCAGCCCTTTCCTCTCCAGTACTCTGTTCAGTGGCCTTAGTTGCCTTGGTCTCCCCAGACTCTCGGTTTTATCTCCTTAACTCAGAGAGCTTGCTGGGCTCCACTTGTGTTCTCCCTGCGCCACAGTCTGGAGACTCTCAAAGCTATAAGCGGGACACTGGTAGGGCTCACCTCATTTGTTTCCTGTTTCTCAGGGATCCCTATTCTTCGTTGCCTTTTGTATCCTCCCAGAAATTAGACGATCATACACAAATGCACACACACACACCCCAAAATGACTTCATAGAAAACATGCACTTTTGCACCTTGCTTTTTATTTTTATATTATTTTATTTTATTTTATTATGTTATGTTAATCACCATACATTGCATCATTAATTTTTGATGAAGTGTTCCATGATTCATTGTTTGCATATAACACCCAGTGCTCCATTCAATACATGCCCTCTTTAATACCCATCACCAGGCTAACCCATCCCCCCACCCCCATCCCCTCTAGAACCCTCAGTTTGTTTCTCAGAGTCCATAGTCTCTCATGGTGCACCTTGCTTTTTAAAATGTAGTGTCTTGACAAACCATAAGAGACTTTCAATCATAGGAAACAAAGTGAGGGCTGTTGGAGGGGAGGGGGGCAGGGGTATGGGGTAACTGTGTGATGGACATTAAGGAGGGCACTTGATGTAATGAGCACTGGGTATATTATATAACACTGATGAATCACTGACCTCTACCCCTGAAATTACTAATATATTATATGTTAATTAATTGAATTTAAATTTTAAAAACTAAAAAAAAGAAAGAAAGATTATTAAAAAGTAAAATTTAGTGTGTCGAATACCTTCTGTATCATGGCCTATATGGTGATCTCAATTAACAGTTGCATAGGATGCCGTTATATGGAGACAGCATAATTTATTTTACCAGCCTTCTATTTGTGAATATTTAGTTTTATTCAGGAATTTTCCATTACCAACAACACTGTAGTACCCATCTTCTGTAAATGTGAAATGAAGTTCCTGTCCACTTTTTCTAGTTCTGCTCTGACAGTGTACACATCTGTTCCTCCTCAAACCTATCAATGTTTCAGTGCATGGAGACATCTCTCTTGTCTCCCTTTGGCCTTCTTGAAGGGAAAACATGGGCAATGATCCCTCTACACCCCATAGGCTCAACAAGTTCTCTACTCTTTGGGTAATTAACCAGTTAGCAATGTGATTTTTTTTACTGGATTTGTCATATTTCAAAAAATGCCTCTATAAAATAAAAATTCATAACCTCCCCTCTACATTGTGACCTTCTTCCAATTCTCTCTCCTCAAGGAAACCAATGAAAACCTTATGATGCATATTCTTTTGTGGGTTTTTTTCTATGTACACATATAAAAAGTGCTTAAAAATTATTTGACTTGCTTTTTGCATATAACAATATTTCATGTACTTGATGTATTTCTAAGTCAATACGTACAGATCAACGGCATTCTTTAAAATAACTTCAGGGGCACCTGGCTGGCTCTGTCAGTAGAACATGCAACTCCTGCTCTCAGGGTTGTGAGTTCAAGCCCACATTGGGCATAAAGCCCACATTAAAAAAAAAAAAAAGAATCTCAGAACATTTCATAGTATGGATTTACCATAATTTATTCTAACATTTCCCCTGTACATTCATGGTGACTCCATATTTTTTAGCCATTATAAAAGAAATGATACAACATATATCCTTACATAGACATTGTTATATACTACTGCTTTTATTTCTATAAAATACATTTATAGAAGATTGTTGGATCAAAGGGTATGTCCATTTTATTTATTTATTTTTAATTTTATTGCAGTAAGAACACTTAACATGAGATCTACCTTCTTAACATATTTTTAAGTGTGCAATATGGTACCATTGAATAGAGGTACAAAGATGTACAGTAGATCTCCAGAACTTATTCATCTTGCGTATCTGAAACTTGTTGCCTATTGACTAGTACCATCCCATTTTCCCTACCAAGGACCCAGACAACCACCATTGTATTTTTTACTTCTATGAGTTTGATTATTTTAGATACCTCCTATAAGTGAAATCATATAGTATTTGTCTTTCTGTGACTGCCTTACTTCATTTAGCACATTGCCCTGAAGATTCATCAGTGTTATTGCATATGTCAGGATATCCTTCTTTCTTAAGGCTGAATAATATTCCATTGTATGTATATACCACATTTTCCTTATCCATTCATCCACTGATGGATATTTAGACTGTTTCTAATCTTGGCTATAATGAATAGTGCTGCAATGAACATGAGCTCTTCAAGATCTTGATTTTATTTTATTTATATATTTTTAAAGATGTTATTTATTTATTTGAGAGAGAGAGACAGAGATAGTGAAAGAGAGCACAAGCAGAGAGGAGAGGGAGAAGCAGGCTCCCATGCAGGACTCAATCCCAGCACCCCGGGATCCTGACCCGAGCCGTAGGCAGATGCCCAACCGACTGAACCACCCAGGGGTCCCAAGATCCTGATTTTAATTCTTTTAGATAAATACCCAGTAGTGGGACTGCTGGATCATAATATAGTTCTAGTTTTAATTTTTTAAGGAACCTCCATACTGTTTTGCATAGCAGCTGCACCATTTTGCATTTGAAACAATAGTGTGCAAGGGTTCTAATTTCTCTACATCCTCACCAACACTTGTTTTTTGGGGGTTTTTTGTTTGTTTGGGGGGGGTTGATAATAGCCATCCTAACAAGTATGAGGTGATCTCTTATTATGGTTTTGATTTGCATGTCCCTGACGATTAGTGAAGTGAGCATTTTTTCACATACCCGTTGGCCATTTGTATGCAAGTCCTTAGCCCATTTTTTACTTGAGTTATTAGGTTTTGTTGTTGTTGTTGTTGTTGAGTTGTAATCGTTCCTTATATATTTTGGAGATTATTCCCTTATCAGATGTATGGCTTGCAAATATTTACTCCCATCCTGTAGATTGTTGTTTCCTTTGCCGTGCAGAAGCTCTTCAGTATGACGTCATCTGTTTTTGCTTTTGCTGCCTGCGCTTTTGGTGCCACATCCATGAAGTCATTGCCAGGACCAATTTCATGAAGTTTTTACCCTATGTTTTCTTCCAGGATTTTTGCAGCTTCAGGTCTTACATTTAATTTTGAATTGATGTTTGTGTATGGTATAAGGGTTTAATTTCATTTTTTTGCATGTGGACCTCTAGCTTTCCCAATACCATTGGCTGAAGAGACTGTCCTTTCCCCATTGTGTACTCTTTCCATCCCTGTCAAAGATCAATTGACCGTATGTGCATTGATTTATTTCTGGGCTCTCTATTCTATGCCATTGGTCTATATGTCTATCTTTATGCCAGTACCATATTATTTTGATTACTGTAGTTTTATAATGTATTTTGCATCTGAAAATGTGATGCCTTCAGTTTTGTTCTTCTTTCTCAAGGTTGATTTCACTATTTGTGGTCTTTTGTGATTGGATGGCTTTTCTTTTCCTTGCCTAATTGCTCTACTAGAACTTTCAGTATTATGTTAAAAAGAGGTGTCAGGAGTGGGAATCCTTGCCTTGTTCTTAGTCTTGAGGAAAAGCTTTCAGTTTTTCATGGTTGAGTATGATGTTAGCTGTGGAGTTTTCATATATGGCCTTTATTATGTTAAAGCACTTTCCTTCTATTCCTATGTTGAGAGTTCTTATCATGAAAGGATGTTGAATTTTGTCAAATGCTTTTTCTGCATCTATTGAGATGATCATATGCTTTTTATCCCTTATCTTATTAATCTGATGCATCACTTAATTGACTTTCATATGTTAAACCATCCTTGCATTTCAGGGATAAATTTCACTTAGTCATGGTGTATGATCCTTTTAATGTGCTATTGCATTCAGTTTGCTAGTATTTTGTTGGGGATTTTTACATTTACATTCATCAGTGATATTGGCCTATAGTGTTCTTTTCTTGTTGTGTCTTTATCTGGCTTTGGTATCAGGGCAAGGCTAGCCTCATAAAATGAGTTTGGAAATGTGTCCCCCTCTTCAACTTTTTAGAGGAGTTTGAAAGTTGGAATTAATTCTTCTTTAAATGTTTGGTAGAATTCACCAGTGAAGCCATCTGGTACTGAGCTTTCTTTATTTGGAGGGTTTTTTTTTATTACTGATTCACTCTCTACGCTAGAGAGATCTGTTCAGACTTTCTATTTCTTCTTGATTCAGTCTTGGTGGCTTGTATGTTTCCAGGAATTTATCCATTGTTTCTAGGCTATCCACTTTGCTGTATATTTGCTTTATAATTGTTCATAGTCATCTCTTATGATTCTTTTTATTATTTATATATTTTTAAGATTTTATTTATTTATTTGACAAAGAGAGAGCACAAGCAGGGGGAGTGGCAGACAGAGGGAGAGGGAGAAGCAGGTTCCCCGCTGAGCAGGAAGCCCAAGGTAGGGCTCGACTCCAGGACCCTGGGATCATGACCTGAGCCGAAGGCAGATGCTTAACCGAATGAGCCACCCAGGCATCCCATCTTTTTATTTTAAAAAAAAGATTTAATTAATTTATTTATTCGAGAAAGAGCTTGAGCAGGGTGGGGGTGGGGGGAGGAGAGAGGAGCAGAGGGAGAGGGACAAGCAGACTCTGCGCAGAGCACAGGGCTTGACCCCATGACCCTGAGATCACCATGGGAGCTGAAATCAAGGGTCAGTTGCAGGGTGCCTGGGTGGCTCAGTTGTTAAGCGTCTGCCTTCGGCTCAGGTCATGATCCCAGGGTCCTGGGATTGAGCCCCGCATCAGGCTCCCTGCTCGGCAGGAAGCCTGCTTCTCCCTCTCCCTCTCCCCCTGCTTATGTTCCCTCTCTCGCTGTGTCTCTCTCTGTCAAATAAATAAATAAAATCTTAAAAAAAAAAGATGCTTAAACGACTGAGCCACCCAGGCGCCCCTCTCCTTTTTTATTTCTGTAGCATCTGTTGTAATATCTCTTCTTTCATTTCTTATTTATTTGAGTCTTGTTAGTCTAGCTAAGTGTGTCAATTTGTCTACTTTTTATTTATTTATTTATTTTTTTTTTGAAGATTTTATTTATTTATCTGAGACAGAGAGAATGAGAGAGACAGAGAGCACATGAGAGGGGGGAGGGTCAGAGGGAGAAGCAGGCTCCCTGCAGAGCAGGGAGCCCGATGCGGGACTCGATCCCGGGACTCCAGGATCATGACCTGAGCCGAAGGCAGTCGCTTAACCAACTGAGCCACCCAGGCGCCCAATTTGTCTACTTTTTAAAAAAAAACAACTCTTAGTTTCATTGATTTTTTTTCTAAAAGGGTATGTGCATTTTAAATTTAAGTAGCTATGACCAGATTACTTGCCAAAAAGGTTGTGGTAATTTATACACTCTCTGAAAAAGGTGGGGGATGGAGTGGTCTCCATCTGGAAGAAAATAAAGTTAGAACCTTGTCTCACACTATCAACAACAATAAATTTCACAGAGATTAATACACTAATACAAAAAATAGAACTATTTCCTATTAAAATAGGAAAAAATAAAAGATAACATTTGTTTAACTTCAAGATAAGTTTGGACTTTTAAAAAAGACTGGAAACTGAGACGCTATAAAGAGAAAATTGATGTATTCAACCACATAAACATTTAAATACATAAACAAAGCCAAAAGAGAAATGAATAGAGTGAGAGAGAAACTTGCAAGATATGACAAAGTGATACCACTAATATATAAACAACTCCTTCAAATTAGTAAGAAAGAAATCTATAAAAAGCTAATAGAGGGGTTCCTGGCTGGCTTATGCAGTAGAGCATGCAACTCTTGATCTCAGGGTTTTAAGTTTAAGCCCCACGTTGGGTGTAGAGGTTCCTTAAAAAAATAAAATCTTAAAAAAAAAAAAAGCTAGTAGAAAAATGGGCAAAAGATAGGAATAAGAATTGATAAAGAACTATAAACAGCCAATTAACTTATGAAATGTTCATCCTCAGAGGTAGTACAAAAAACACACACTTAACCAACATTATCATTATTCCCCATTCGATGGCAAAAATGGAAAATATTGCTAATATCTAATGCTGTTGGGCACTGAGCATTCTTGGTCACTCTGACAAAGGAACCATTTTAAGTAATCAATTAGTCAATTGCACTTTCACACCTTACTTTTTTTGTTTCATTGACTGCATTTCCAAGCAAATGATATTTTACCACCAGCTGCAGAAGATAACACCTGAATGAGGTGTGAAACAACACGAATCAGAAGCCCACTCACAGTGCTGTGTGACAGGGGCAATGCTCCTTCTTCCCCTTTCCAAATATTCTATAATGTAATCTTCACAATTCAGGGGGAAAATTAGCAGGGAAAAAAAATAACATTCTCATATTTTTCCTGAGCGTGCTGCTTTAGAACCTCATTATGCAGTCCGTATGCAACCTACCCTTCTGCCAAATGAATCTTCTACCTAAGTACTCTGCAGCAGCATGAATTTACTAAGAACAAAAATCTCACGTCAAAATAAAGTCTTTGTTTTATTTTCTTCTTTACTTACAAGTCGAGAAAGAGGAAGTATCCGGGGAAGCTTTAGGAGGGGATTTTGATCCACATAAAGAAACACTGTCCAGAAAGGGAACCTCAAGTTCACCTGGTCGCCCTTATACAGAAGAGGAAGCCCTAAGCGAAGAAAAGCAAGACCTCAGAAAACACACAGGTTAGAAATGTGTAGCAGTTCCCACTGATTTTGTTACAGGTCATTCCAAAGATGTTCTTTTTTTTTTTTTTAAGATTTTATTTATTTATTAGAGAGAGAGAGAGAGAGAGCGCGTGCACAAGGTGGGGAGGAGCAGAGAGAGAAGCAGTTTCCCCGCTGAGCAGGGAGCCCGACTCGAGGCTCCATCCCAGGACCCTGAGATCGTGGCCTGAGCGGAAGACAGGTGCTTAACCGACTGAGCCACCCAGGCACCCCTGATCATTCCAAAGGGGTTCTTACCCCATTTTGTCCAGCCCTTTCTCTGCAGTCACAGGCTTGCAGAAGAGGGAGCCTTCTGGTGCAGTGTAACCACTAGGTGGCACTGTGCACTGCCGGGCTAGTTCTGGTAAAGTGGCCCCCTGTCCAGCTATCCTGTTTCCCTGTCTATGGACGGGGTCCTTTTCACGCCTGCTAAATCATAATTCTCCAAAATTTATAAACTTAGCCAATTTTAAGAACCATTTAATTTTTCTTAGAAAGGATAGAATTTTGGTTCATGGATTGGGAGGGACTTTCACTGTAAACATTTTCTGGAATCAGTCCATTCCTAATTGTTACTGTAAAACTCATGCAGCCTCTAGGGGCTCCTCAGGGTGCCCAGTGCCAAATGAGCTATGAGTTGTAGCTGAAGGACTAGTGTATAGAGTGTAGAGTGCATGGAAATGCTTCCTGAGACCCAAGAAAAAAATGAAAACCTCCAGAACAAATCATGCTGAACACTTTGGTGTGCTCCCCACAAACTGTGTTTTAAATAAGCCTTGCAGGTGATTCTGAGGCAAAAGTGTTGAAACACTGTTTTATAAGACGCATAATTAAAAGGCAGTTTCCCTTCTGACCCAGGCACCATCCTGGTGGCTATCTGTCTAGCTTCAGCAAGCCTGCGGGGATGATGATAAAAAGCATTCCCAGTGTCTGGTTCTATATTTTCCTGTGTAGAGAATGCCACCCATGCTGGGATCAGAAAGAGCACACAATTAGCTGCAGCCATTGTTCAAGATTGTTGTTGTTATAAAGCCCGGCACATAACGGTGTTCAGGGAATATTTGTTGTCAGCAATAAAATAAAACATTGTGTATACATAATGCTATATACATTGAACCTCATATACATAATATTGGATAAATGAAGCCAGACACAGAAGTTTACATACTCTGATTTCATTAGATGAATATCAAGAAAGAGCAGGACTAAAAAGGACGGAAGTCAGAAAAGTGGTTGCCCTTGAAGGGGGAGGATTGACTGATAGGAGGAAGTGTTGACGGAGAGCGGAATGAAGGATTGTCTGGGATGCTGGAACAGGACCTGGGTTACACGGGGGGGAAACAGCACAAAGTGTGCTGGGGCCACCTCACTGCTTGGGGTGCAAACTGCCTCCAGGACGTCTCGCTGCCAAAGTAAAAAAGTCATTGGGTGCTGTACTTAAAACAAAAAAAGAAAAGAAAAGCCCAGCTGGAAAGGAAGACAGGAAAACAAATATGAAAATGAAAACAAGATGAAGAAGAAAAAAAGGAAAAGGGTAGAAATACAAGAAATACAAAGGACCATAATTTATATAATTGGAGTCTTTGAAGAAGAAAACAAAGCAATGGAACAGAACTGACATTTAAAACTATAATTCAGAAAACATTTTCAGAAATAACAAAGACCTGAATCTACGTATTGAAAGACCTGCCAACTACCTGAGAAAATTAACCTGAAATGATGAACTCTGGGACATATCTTGGCAAAACTATCAGATTGTAAAGATAACGAAAAACATTCTGAAGGCCTCCAGACACAAAAGGACATAATCTGCGAGTGCAAAAGAATGAGATGAGCATCAAACTTCTCAAAAGCAGCATCTAAAGCAAAGCAAAAATGGAGTGGCATTTTCTAGAAACTGAAAAAAAAGTGTACTCCATGGCAGCCAAACTGTTTTTCAAGTATCAAGAGAAACATTTTCCAGGAATTTAGGACCTTTTTTGAGGAATCTTTCAGAGGTTAAGCTTCATCCAACCAACAGATGACTTGGAAAATTTTAACAAAATTTTAACTTGGTGGGGTGCCTGGCTGCTCAGTTGGTAGAGCATGTGTGTGACTCTTGATCTCTGGGTCCTGAGTTTAAGCCCCACGTTGGGTTGCAGAGATTACATACGTACATACATACATACAAAAAACACAAAGGGCTCATGGTATTTTAGTACAGATCATTACAGATCAAAGACTAAAACAAAGTAGGAAATGAGGGTAGAAGACCACAGTACAAGTGTAAGACATTGTGACAAAGTAGAAATAATGCAACCAAAAAGATGGGACAAGGAAGAAAAAAGGAATGGGAAAGTAGAAAAAGTTGATTGATTGTCTCAGAGGCAACAGGTAGGGGTTAAAAGAGGTTAAAACTGATGATCTTGAGGATATACGTAAAAAAAAAAATTCTTAAAAATGTATCATATATTAGGTCATGAGAAAAACTTCAGTAAGTTCTATCAGGTGGACATTTTATGGACAACAGTCTCTGATCACGATACAATAAAACTAGAAAATATTAACTAAAAAAATTTTAAGGATTCTTAAATTTTTAAATTTATAAAATTTTTAAATTGTATATTAAACAAATTTCAGTTTAAGAGGAAATGAAACAAGAAAAAAATTATTTTGTAACTCTGTGTGGTGATGGATATCACGGTGATCATTTATGTGAACTAAATTTATGTGGTGAGATATATATATATATATAATCATCATGTTGTATGCCAATTATATATTAATTTTTTAAAAAGAGGAAATGCAAACTTTAATTATGGAATTTCTAAAACAGAATGATTAATGAAAACACTACATATCAGAATCTATGGGATACATTACAACAATGATCAAAGTACACAGTACAAAAAGACACTTTTATCAGTTAAAAACAAAAGAATGAAAATAAATTAATTAAATTCTTAGCTCACAAAACTAGGAGGGAAAAATAGGAAAAGAACGACAAAGTGAACCAAAAGAAAGCCCAGGGTAGGAAATAATAAAGTAAGAGTAGAAAATTAAAGAGTCAAGGAATAGAAAAGCAGAAAATCTAATTCACAAATCAAAATCCTGGTTTCCTGAATAATTTAACAAAATAGACAAACCATTCTCTAACTTGATCGAGAAATAAGGGAGAAAGCACAAACGTACAAAATAAAAAACAATGAGAGATATACCATGGAAACGAAAAAAATTTTTAAATCATAAGAGATTAATTTGCAAAGCTCAAAGCAAATAAATGTTGGAAGCCTAGCTAAAATGTATATTTTCCTTAGGGAAAGTACAGAGACGTACGAATTGGTGAAGAAAAAGTAAAAATATCTATATCACAGATGACATGATGGTATACCTGATAAGCCCTTGAGAATCAAGAAGAAAATTAACTCAAATAGTAGAAGAATTCTGAAAGATAACTCTTTAGAAAAGTAACACACACAAATCAAGAGCTTTCATATGCATTAATAACAACCACTTAGAGGACATAGCCCCACCGACAATAGCAAAACATTAAGTATGTAGAAGTGAATTTACAAGAAGTGTAAAAAATTTATATGAGCAAAACTTGGCAATATTTCTGAAAGATACAAAAATAGACTCAATCGAATGATCAAACATTTTCTATGTTTAGATAGGACAACACAGTATAAAGTTATAAATCCTTCTTAAGTTAATTTATAAAGTTAATATAATCCCAATAAAAATACCAACAGTTGGTAATAGAATTCGTATAGAAAAACAAACATGAAAGAATCTCCAAAAAACCGTGAAAAAGAAGTACAGTGAGGACCTAACCCCACCAAACATTAAAACGTGCAATAAAGCCTCTATAATTAAAGTGATTGGTACTGATGTATAAATAGACTGACAGTGAAACTGAATAGATATCCCAGAAATAAACCCTAGTAGATAAGGAAATTTGTATACAAAAGTGACATTTGAAATCACTGGGGTAAATAAAAGATGCAAAAGAGTAACCTTTTGGAAAAAGATAAAATTATATCCATACCTTACTCCATGCACAAGAATAAACTCCAAAGTGATCTAAATGGAAAAGAAAAAGAAAAAAAAACAACAACACGTAAGTTACTAGAAGAAAATATGGGTAAATTCTTTTTTAAAACGAGTGTAAGTTTCCCCCATTTCTGAAAGTAGATTGCTCCTATGAAACCTTTTGTAAGCCAAAATAGCATAAATCAAAGAAACGCCATGATATGGAAAAAATTTTGAGCATGCTCAGACCCAAAAAATAAGGCCCCCTAGGCTTTTCTGATACCTTAAGACGCATGTCGCTCACGGATGCACAAAATAGATGGAGGGGGAGCAGAGATGCTCACAGACACAGAACTCTTGCAGTTTGACGCTGAGACCCCGAGCTGTGCCCGGGGAGGAAGTGTGCTGGGGCCACTCCTCTCACTGCTTGGGGTGCAAACTGCCAGGACTGCTCACTGCCAGACCAACACTACACAGTGTTTTTGCCTTTCACCTTTCTTCACAGAAGCAAAAATCCTCTTTACATCTCTTTCACTTAGCAAAAACAGGTACTAATGTAGGGCTGTTGTCAAAGTGAGGTGGCATCATGCAAACTTTTAAAAAATAGGGAAAAGCTTTCAAACCCAAGGTTGATAGATTGATAAATTTGACTACATAAAAATAATTTTTGAAGGGCAAAAACAATAACACAAAGTAAAGAGGTAACTGATAAACTAGGAGAAAATATTTGCAACATACGTGACTGATAAAGGGTTGTTATCACCAGTTTATTCTTAAACTCTGAAACTGAAGAATGAAAGACCAAAAACTCAATAGAAAAAATGAAAGGAAAAGATATGAACAGACAATTCACACAAAAGTATAAAAATGGTCTTTAAAATATGTAAAGATGTTCAATCTCACTCATAATTAGAGAAATGAGAATTGAAACTACACTGATATACCACTTCTCACTTACAGATTGGCAAAAAGTGGGGGGAAAAAAAAACAACCATGACAGTACATTCTTTTGGTAAGGCTGTGGGGAAACAGGTATTATCAGAGATTGCTGGTAGAAATCAAAATCAGGGGGCGCCTGGGTGGCTCAGTCGTTAAGCGTCTGCCTTCGGCTCAGGTCATGATCCCGGGGTCCTGGGATCCAGCCCCGCATCGGGCTCCCTGCTCCGCGGAAAGCCTGCTTCTCCCTCTCCCACTCCCCCTGCTTGTGTTCCCTCTCTCGCTGTGTCTCTCTCTGTCAAATAAATAAAATCTTTAAAAAAAAATATGTAAAGATGTTCAATCTCACTCATAATTAGAGAAATGAAAATTGAAACTACACTGATATACCACTTCTCACTTACCAGATTGGCAAAAATTGGGAAAAAAAAAAAAACATGACAGTACATTCTGTTGGTAAGGCTGTGGGGAAACAGGTATTATCATAGATTGCTGGTAGAAATCAAAATCAGGGGGCGCCTGAGTGGCTCAGTTGGTTAAGCATCTGCCTTCAGCTCAGGTCATGATCCCAGGGTCCGGGGATCGAGCCCCACATCGGGCTCCCTGCTCGGCAGGGAGTCTGCTTCTCCCTCTGACTCTAACCCCTCTCATGTGCTCTCTCTCATTCTCTCTCTCTCAAATAAATAAATAAAATCTTAAAAAAAAAAAAAGAAATAAAAATCAGTATAACCTTTTAGAAAGAAATTTGGCAATATCTGACAAAGTAAATATGTGTTTGCCTTTTGGCCCAACAATGCCACTCTGGGAGTCTACCCTGAATATACACCTCCACCAGGATGAACCTACATGTGGACAAAGTTGTCCATTGCCATACCGTTCGTAATTGCAAGATCCTGGAACAGCCTAAACTCCCCCATACACAAGAGACTGAGTAGACCACGATGCATCCACAAAATGAAGTGCTTCACCACTGTAAATAAAATGAGGAAGATCTCAATGAACTGATATGAAGTGATTTCCAAGATACATCGTTAAATGAAAAAAGTGAAGAGCAAAAGAGCATTTATTGAGAGACACTTCCAGAATGGTGGCATGAGGAGCTCTCAGGACCTGTCCGCCAGCGAAGCAATCATAACTGGTAAAATTTAAGAAAAAGAGAAAAAAGCATTTAAACTCTCTGAAAATTGTCCTCAGGGCAGACAGCAAATTAACATTTATTCACGAATATCTGCTAAATGTTGATAAGATCAGCTAGAGTCTGTAACACTTGAGCCACCACACACTTTACCCCACTAGCTCAGAGCATGGAAGCTCCACTCGAGGTGGGTGCAGCTCCTCTCTCCTCCCCACCCCCCCAGCTCCCAGGCAAAGACTACAGTGTCTCCCCAGGAAGGGCAGGCCATCAGCCTTTCTCATCTTTCCCAGCTCCATGTTGCAGAGCAAAACTGCAGGCGAGTGTGGACAAGAGCTTGGGGCTCCCTTTTTGCACTGAGCCTCTGCTTACATGGGGGAGGTGCTACCTCAGGGCAGCAAGCCAAGAATACCAGGACCCTGAGCTCCCTCATCCCAGCTGCTAGTAGGGCGCTGGTTCTATAAGGACCCAAGGGACCAGAGGATACTTCCTCTGCCCAGTGCCCTGCAGTAGAACAGAGCCCTCACTCTGAGGAAGCAAGCTGCTGTCCTCACTGCTAGCTCTGCAGTTAAGTATATTTTATAACAATTTTTAAAAAGTAATACTTATATTTACAGGTGGACTTAGGATTAGAAGAATCTAAATTAACATCTCAAATAAAATATGGATCATAATGAGCTAGGTGCTTTATAGAACTAACTCCGTAATGTCATGGATCAAATAATCCATTCTTAACAGTAACTTTTATATTGGTATTTTAAGGTTCTTTCTATTAACTCTTCTTCTTGGGTGAAAAACAACTGGAAACATCCCAAATATCTATTAACTCCTCATTACAAAAAAGAATGAACTTCTGGTACATGCAACAAATGGAAAGAGTGTGCTGAAGCCACACAAAAAAAGGGTGCACACTGGGTGATTCCATGTATATGAAGTTCAGCAAAAGGCAAAACTAATTTATGTGAAAAAAAAATGTTCGTGGTTCTCTACATGGAATTGTTGAATCGCTATATTGTACACCTGAGTGAATACAACATTGTATGTTAACTACACTGGAAATAAAATGTAAAGAAATACAATTGTTCTCTAAGGATGAAAATTCGTGTGGGAAGTGAAAGGGGGCACAATGGAACTTTGTGGATGGATGGAAATGTTTTATAAATTGATTGTAGTGTGGTTACACTGATACATATATTTGCCAAAACTCATCAAACTATACACGTAATATAGGTTCATTTTATTTTATTCAAATTATATATCAAAGTTGACTAAAATAAAATAGAAGGCAAAAAAAAAAAAAAAGTCTGGTGTTTTCCCTATCTGCTCATATCTAAGAGAGGAGCAATAAGAAGCTGATTGGAGGGGCGCCTGGATGGCTCAGTCTTTAAGCATCTGTCCTTGGCTCGGGTCATGATCCCGGGGTCCTGGGACCGAGTCCCACATCGGGCTCCCAGCTCAGAGGGAAGCCTGCTTCTCCCTCTCCCACTCCCCCTGCTTGTGTTCCCTCTCTCGCTGTGTCTCTCTCTGTCAAATAAATAAATAAAATCTTAAAAAAAAAAATTGATTGGAATTGATTGGAAGTCCTGTAAGTGAGGAGTCTTTTCAATAAGGGGTTTCATTGTAGGGCAATCTGGGTGGGCTGTTTGTGGGAAACTCTTAATGTCAGTATTTTTAGGTCTTCCCTAAAAAAGAGGCAGTAAGACAATTGAGACCAGACTACTTAGGCTCAAGTACAAGGTCTACCATTCATTTGCTAAATCCCTAACTTCTCTGGGCCTGTTTCTGTATCTGTAAAATGGGCATGATACTAATGCCTACCTCAGAGTTAAGGTGAGGATTAAATGAGTTAATGTATATAAAACAATATCTGGCACATAGTAAGCACTAAATAAACATTACCTGTCATTGTTATCATTATTATTCAGGCAAGACACTTCCAATCTTCTGCCTTGAAAACAGAATCCTGGGCACCTGGGTGGCTCAGTCGTTAATCGTCTGCCTTCAGCTCAGGTCATGATCCCAGGGTCCTGGGATCGAGTCCCACATCGGGCTCCCTGCCAGGCAGGAGGCCTGTTTCTCCCTCTCCCACTCCCCCTGCTTGTGTTCCTGCTCTTGCTATCTCTGTCTTTTTCAACTAAATAAAGAAAATCTTTAAAAAAAAAAAAAAAAGAAAACAGAATCCTGGCTGTCACTTCATAGGAGGGAACAAGAAAGAGAAATAGCTGGGTTAGAGAAGAGGGTTCATCCATTCTCTTTGCCCTTTTCCTGGGGGAGGGGGAGGTTATGGCCCTATTTTCCCTTTACTGTCTTTGTTGGGATTGGGGGAGGAGCAGAAGTTATATATGGGTTCATCCCACGAGCTTCCAGGAAGGATTTGTCAAGCAAAAGAGCAGTGGAAAGCCTTGCTAATAAGGAGCTGAAGAGATCTGATGACATAAAAATTTTAATTATATATGTTAAAAGCATCATAAACAAAATCATAACATCATAAAAAATCAAAGATAAACAACCTAGTGTGAAAAGAACTTGCAACAAATGTAGTGTGGAAATAAAGACCTACTCCGATAAGAACTCAGAGCTTCCCAAGCAAGGGAGTCACCACTCGCACATGCTTTGGGCAGAACGAAAGCCAGCAGGGGAGTGAGAAAGCCTTGTGGCCACGTGGGGGAGGGGGGATTTCAGATGGGCTTTGACTGGAGATTTGTGGCACAGAGAATGTGGATGCAGGCTAACTAGACACAGGGCATCTTATGTGATTAGTTTGGGGGGCATATTTGGTTTTCTCTGGCTGATCCTGAGTTGGAAGCTGGCGAGAGGAAGCAAAAAATGGGGAAAGTGACAGTCATTGACCAAGTCCTGATGTTGTGGGCGGGTTACTACAGAGGTTGTGGTTTGGTGGCCTTGACTGACTGCTGCAGAGGTTGTGAGACAGAATTCTATGGTCACATGTGGTCTCACTGTTGTCTGTATTTATACTCAGTCTCTCGGTAAGTTAAGGTGCATAATATGTGAAGCTTATACAAAAGGGATAAGAAGGGGTGCCTGGGTGGCTCAGTCGTTAAGTGTCTGCCTTCGGCTCAGGTCATGATCCCAGGGTCCTGGGATCGAGCCCCGTATTGGGCTCCCTGCTCCGCGGGAGGCCTACTTCTCCCTCTCCCACTCCCCCTGCTTGTGTTCCCTCTCTCGCTGTGTCTCTCTCTGTCAAATAAATAAATAAAATCTTTAAAAAAAGAAAAAAGGGATAAGAAAAATCTAGATGTCTCCAATAGATTAAATGTTTCCATATTCGGAATTAGAAGCAGCCAATTCAGTAGATTCAAATCACAGTTAAGTTTGGTTTATGCATATCCGATTGCAAATGCCACAGGAAAAAAGAGAGAAAGGTGATTCAACTCTATGATTCCCCCGCAATGAGTGCATGTCACAGACAATGCAGACTTGGCATGGCTTTGTTTTCAAGAAACAAACTGTAGGGGCGCCTGGGTGGCTCAGTCGTTAAGTGTCTACCTTCGGCTCAGGTCATGATCCCAGGGTCCTGGGATCGAGCCCCGCATCGGGCTCCCTGCTCAACGGGAAGCCTGCTTCTCCCTCTCTCACTCTCCCTGCTTGTGTTCCCTCTCTCGCTGGTCTCTCTGTCAAATAAATAAATAAAATCTTTAAAAAAAAAAAAAAGAAAGAAACAAACTGTAGAATTAATTATGATGCACAGAGAATCACCAATAACGAGTAAGAGGAACTGACAATATCAGCTACAGAAGATAATATTAATATTTTATGGATGATTTAAGACAGAGTTTTCAAACTATGGGTTATGATCCATTAGTGGGTTGTGAGATCAATTTACAGGGCAATCATTTTTTTTTTTAATTGACTGGTATAGAATAGAACAGAATATTGTCTTTTTGCCTTATCAGTTAACTTTTAGAACCCAACGTTTGGGTAAAATGTGACCCCAGTGTCAACACTGAAATAATTCAGCCTCATAGGAGAAATATATAGGGATAAAACAAGATACTGTTTGTCTGAACAGAACTACATCAGGGCGTCTGGGTGGCTCAGTTTGTTGAGCTGCCTTCAGCTCAGGTCACTATCCCAGAGTCCTGGGATAGAGCCCCACAGGCTCCCTGCTCCGTGGGGAGCCTGCTTCTCCCTCTCCTCCCCGCTTGTGCTCTCACTATCTCTGTCGCTGTCTCTGTCTCTCTCTCAAATAAATAAATTTTAAAAATAAAAAAAAGAACTACGTCAAACTTAAAACTTCTGTGCATCAAAGGATACAATCAATAGAGTTGAAAGGCAACCTACAGATTAGGAGAAAATATTTGCAAATCCTGTATCTGGTAAAGTGTTAATATCCAGAATATAAAGAGAACTACAACTCAACAACAAAAACAAATAACTCAATTTAAAACTGGGTGAAGGACTTAAATAGACATTTCTCCAATGATCTACAAATGGCCAACAAGCATATGAAAAGATGCTCAACACCACTAATCATTAAAAAATGCAAATCAAAGCCACAATGAAATACCACCTCACACTCATTAAGATGGCTACTAAAAAAAAGTGTTTCTAGGGATATGGAGAAATTGGCTCCATTATGAAATGTTGGTGGGATTGAAAAACGATGCAGCCACTATGGAAAATGGTATAGCAGTTCCTCAAAAAATTAAAAATGGAACGACCACATCATCCAGCAATTGCACTTATGGATATATATCCAAAAGAATTGCACGTAGGGTCTCAAAAAGACATTTGCACACCCATGTTTAAAAGCAACATTATTCACAATAGCTAAGAGAAAGCAGCCCAAATATATATTGATAGAGGAAAGGATAAACAAACTGTGGTATACACATACAGTAGAATATTCAGCCTTAAAAAGGAGGGAAATCCTGTCATGCTACAACATGGATGAACCTTGAGGACATTATGCTAAGTGAAATAAGTCAGTCACAAAAAGACAAATACTGAATGATTGCACCTACATGAGATATCTAAAGTAGTCAAATCCATAGAAACAGAAAGTAGAGGAGTGGCTACCAGGGGGTAAAAGGAGGGGAAATGGGTTCAATGGGTATAGAGTTTCGTTTGGCAAAGTGAAAAGGTTCTGGAGATCTGCTGCACAACAATGTGAAAATACTTTTTTTTTTTAAGATTTTATTTATTTATTTGACAGAGATAGAGAGTACAAGTAGGCAGAGAGGCAGGCAGAGGGAGAGGGAGAAGCAGGATCCCTGCTGAGCAAGGAGCCCGACGTGGGGCTTGATCCCAGGACCCTGGGATCATGACCTGAGCCGAAGGCAGCTGCTTAACCAACTGAGCCACCCAGGTGCCCCCCATGTGAATATACTTAACACTACTGGACCATACACATAATGATGAAGGATAGTTGGAAGAAAGGCAGGCAGGGACAAGTCCCCCCACGCCCCAGAGGTAACCACCCTTAAAAGGATTTTACACCGCCCTGGAAGTACCCCTCCACCTTTTCCCACGTGATAGATAGATGACAAAAACCTGATTGGATGACACGTGCAGAGAGGTTAATCAGATTAACACAGCCCACCAACAAGCCCATAAAAACCCTTAGACTTAGAAACTCTTGGTGGTGACCCTCTTGGGTCCCCTCCCTCTTCAGGAGCTTTGTACTCTTCATTAAATAAACCTTACTATCACTCAATAAACTATGCTTTGCTACCCACCTCACTGGTCTACCTCTTCATTCTTTAAAGCGACATGACCAAGAACCACAGGCACTGAAGGAGAAGAAATCCTGCAACAATAATAATGGTTAAGATGGGGAATTTTATATGTTTTTACCACAATTAAAAATAAAATTTAGGGGCGCCTGGGTGGCTCAGTCAGCTAAGCGTCTGCCTTCAGCTCAGGTCATGATCTCAGGGTTCTGGGATAGAGCCTCACATCGGACTCTCCGCTCAGCGGAGGGTCTGCTTCTCCCATTCCCTCTCCTTCTGTGCTCTCTCTCAAATAAATAAAATCTTAAATAAATAAATAAAATTTAAAAATTATTACTTTAAGACACCCAAAGTGGGACTTGAACTTACAACCCTGAGATCAAAAGTCACATGCTCTACCAACTGAGCCAGCCAGGCACCCCTAAAAATTATTTTAAACTAAAACAAGATACCATTTGTTACTTTCTTCCCAAAGCTTTTTGTGATAATGTTAAATGTTGGTGAGAGTTTAATGAGTTGTCTTACCATTGCTGGTAGAAGCATCTCTCATACGAAAGCAGTTTGGCAATATCTTTCAAGAGACTTAAAAGTATTAACATCCTTCAGCTCAGTAGATCTATTTCTAGCAATCTATCCTAAGGAAAATTTTAAATGTGGACAAGGATTTGGGCACAAAGATGTTCATTACATTCTTTTATTTTTTAAGGGAAAAGTTGTAAACAGTGTAATACTGAAAACGTGGCAAGAGTAAAGAACATTTGGACATCAGAAAGTGAATGAAAAAAATGTCTTAAATTCACGTGATGGGCATATCATAGAGTCATTAAAACATCTATTCATAAATAATTGTTAATGGAAAAATGTGTATGATTCAACATTAGTTGTGTTAGGATAATTTTTTTAAAAGACAAAATCATGACTCTCACGTAAATATAAAGAGACCATTCATCAAACATTGAATTTCACTCATTAATTAATCAGGGAACCGGTAAGGTATTAAAACCAGTTCAAACAAGAATTCAGAGAATCCCATAGGAATAGGTCAATCAGGAATACTTTAATGAATTTACAAATAGATACAAAACTGACTTTATCTACTTACGGATTTGGAAATCTTATCCCTCCACCCACAGAAGAAATTTCCATATCTAGGAGCCAGAGTAATTTGCATCACTTACCTCTCAGTGGAGAAGTGTAGTAAACAGGACACTAAGGGATCATTTTTACGTTCCTTTTCTTGCCTCCATTTCAAAATCTCTTAAAACATTTCCTAACAGTTGAAATCATCAGAATATAAAATTAAATATATAGCATTGTCTCAATTAAGAAAAAAAAGAGAAATTCACCCTAAATATTAAGTATGGGTTTTTTTGTTAATGGTGGAGTTTTACTTCCCTAATCTTTTCTCTTCCCCAAGTTCTCAACAATAAAAACAGTCCTTTTATAGTAACAGTTTCAAAACTACAATCATAAGACAGTTCACCTAAAGCAAAAAGACCCAAATAATGGTACCCCTAAAATTCAGTAATACTCAGGAAAATTTATATCTAAATCTAAATAAATCTATATACAATATAAAATCAATATGAAATGCCTGAGATTAGCTACTTGTGGAAATACTCCCCAAAAGCAATCTTCCTCTGAACAAATTTGATGATAAATATTTTTGAGGAGACAAAGCATGCTTTCAAATTCCTTAGGGAAACCACAATCTAAGACTAAGAGGAAAATAATTGAAGAGTATTTTTTTATTATTAATTCTAACATGAATTATACTAGGGATGAGATTTGGTAAAGGTAGATTTTGGTCTGCCTGGAGTAGCAGGGGAAAAATCTAGACATAAATGATTTGCCAGTATTTCCTCAGTAGCTCTCAGAGGAAAGAATATACTGATTTGAGATGGCTAGTCCTAAGTGCTTCAGTAGAAATATATTTTCTTAGAATAGGGAAGGACAATTCATCTGTTTACCATACTATGGTTCAAGAGAAATACTTCTAAAAGAACATCCAACTCCTTTTGTTCTCCTAAGGTAAATACAAAATGGAGACCAAACTTGAGAATTCCTTGAGCCAAGTAAGCAAAATTAAATCTAGCTTATTCATGAACATAGGTGAAACTTAGGTTATTTCTTATAAATGTGTCTGATAATCATAATAGAAACTCAGATCAGCTTCCTAAAAATGGCATCAAATAATCACTTCTCACCAATCCCCTACTGTCTGGAAATCCCCAATTGTAATAACCAATCACTGTCAAGGTTAAACAACTTCCTCATTTTCATTCTAGAAGCCATCCTATAGCCTCCTGCCTCTGAGCTTCATATCAGTTTTGTATTTGAAAGCTCCCAATTTGCAAACTGTTCATATCTGCACAATAAGCTCTTACTAAATACCATTTTGTTGATCTGGTGCTTGTAATTTCACTATGTCTGGATTTTTGACAGTTCTCATTCTCTCTTTACCTGTTTGATTTGATATCATGTAATCATATCCACTAGAATAAATCTTATACACTTATAATCCCCTAGTATATACTAACAATGAACCCCAGGTATATGGGTCAGTTTCGTCCACTTAGAAACTCATCCTGGGCCTGTGGTGTCTTTAGAAAGAGGTTGAGTCCATCTTGGCAACACCTCCAACCGTGAGATTCTGGGAGGCACCTGAGGGCATAGTTGGTTCTGCAGGAGAGAATTGCTTTCTTCCTTAGTAGACTCAGGGCTCCTACCAGGTAGCCAAGCTTCCCTGAAGGTAGAGCAATCTCTATCACATCCCCAAAATATGTCTTGGGCAAATTAACCAGGAAAGGAAAACAGAGATGAAGGATAAACATCAGGGAATCAGAGGCAAACATGTATTTCTGAAGTCATGACAGTCATTTTCGTCTATGACTAGACTTGATCTATCACCAGACAAATGGGCACTGTAAAATAATTTTTCTTTGTATTTATGATATTATGCTGTTGTTTGCATTAAACAGTGAGGATTTGTTTTCAAAACACTCTTATCTTGTCATCTTGTCTCAGGAACAGTAGAAGGAAAAGAGTTTCTCTGACCTCCCCAAACCTTTTTCAATATAGAGAAGGACCAGGTGTTTCTCTGGGACAATAGTTCTCAGACTCAGTGAGATTAAGGATCACAGAGTATATCCAAAATGAAGACTTCCCTTTCCCCACCCTTGAGATTCTGATCTTTTAAAAGCTCCCCGTGTAATCTTACTTACAGCCAGAATGGAGAACCCCGAAGCATGGGGTTTTACCCTTTAAAGGGCTTTCACAGGCTTTCCTTAAAAGTGTTTTAAACAGCCCTCTCCCTAACCTCAAGAAGTTAGGAGTATGCAGTATATCCTAGCACAGCCAATTAAATGCTCAGCCTGGAACACTGACTCTTGAGAGAAGGACTGCAAAGTCTCAGGGCCAATTAGAAATTATTCATGAAGTTCTGGTAGCACTGAGCCACGGACAGCAGCACCTGGTGCTATCCTAACCAGACCTTCCCTATGTATGTGCTAGCCTTCCCAGTGAGTCTCTGAACTATCCAATTCCTTCTAATAAATTCCTTTTCTGGTTAAATTAACTAGAAGTGGGGTCTGTTGTTTGCAATACAGAACCACGGCTCGTTCAGTCATGTAGGTCTTATTGTTACCATTTTGCAGATGAAGAAATCAAGTTTCAGAGAGATTAGGTTACTTGTCAGAGGTCGCTTGATAAGTGACAAAGCCAGGACTCAAATCAAGATCTTTGCTCATTGCTCTTACCATCATAATATGGGTTGGGGAAAACAATAGTGCAACCATAATACACCTTCTTGACCCACAGAAACAGTCTCAGTGGTTCTCAGCCCAAGATGCAGATTAGCGTCTCCTGACAGTGTGATCAACTTGAATTGCCCGGGGCTGTCCTGTTTTTAGCACTGGAAGTCTCATTTCCAAGGAAATCCTATAGCCTTGGGGAGATGGGAACAGTTGGTCACTCTACCCAGGGGGGCTTACAAACAACAACAACAACAAGTGCCAAGGCCCTCCTCCAGAGATTCTGAGTTAGATGTTCTGTGTGGGACCTAGATATTGGCATCGCTTAAAATATCAGTATGAGCGGCTACGGTTGAGAGTCATTGATCTACATGAAATCTTTCAGAGTTTATCAGACTCCTAATCAGTCTGTCATATTAGTCCATCCAAGGTTGGCTCTATTACTGTGGTTATATCTACACAAGCAGGCATTTGATAAAGACTCTGAAATACTAAGATCAGAAGGCATGGCAATCTGTGTCCAGAGCCAAGGGGCTGGTTTCAAAGGCTGCCTTCCTGACTCCTTCAAGAAAGAGCAAATAGGGAAATATCAGGGGCATTTGAATGGCCCTGCAGGTCATAATTACGGTTTCTGGGGTTAATCTACTGATCTCAGGGAGGGTAAGGAGCTCTGCAACAGTGATAAGTAGTGCTATAGGTGGGAGAAAGGAGCGTGGCGAAGGCCGTATGGGTAAATGAGGCTGGGTTATAAATTGATGATAACTCAAACTTCTCAGGTCATTTGGTGACTCAGGTCTGATTGGACCATACTAGTCGGGAAATTCTACAGCTTTGGCTCTCATGTTGCCATTTGACTTTATTACTAGGGGCCAAGGAGAGTTCCAGAAAGACCAGGTCATTCCTTTAGGCATCTGTGGTCCTGCTAGCCCTGAAAGAAAAGCCTAGAACCTTGGCATTCCAGAGTTCTTTTTCTCTCAGAAATTCATTTGTTCGTTTATTCGTTCATTCTACAAATATGCGTTGAGCACCTACTATGTACAGACACCATGCTGAGGATACAACACCAAGGAAAACTAACATGATTTTGCCCTTTTGTGGTGTTGTGGGGGGAAACTGAAGCCTAACCAAGCCATTTAAAATAGTGTGATCATTGCTAAGATGGAGAAGTACTGAGCGCTGAAAACACATGTCAATGAGGTCCAGGAAGACTTCCCAGAGGAAGTGTCACCTAGACTGGGGCTGAAGGATAATCTGGGTTTAGCCAGGCCAAGGGAAAAGCTCTCTCAGGGAGAGAGAAGAGCAAACGTAAAGACCCCAGCTGGGCAGTGTGAAGCACTATGGTAGGTGGAATAATGGCCCCCAAAGATCACATCCTAATCCCCGAAATCCGTGAATATGGAACCTTACCTGACAAAAAGGGTTTTGCAGATGTGACTAAATTAAGGATCTTGAGATGGAGAAGTTATCCTGGACTGTCTTGGTGGCCAAGTATAATTACAGAGTCCTTTTACTTGAAAGAGGGAGGTGGTAGATCAAAGTCAGAGAGAGCTTTGGAAATGCTGCTGTGCTGACTTTGCAAATGGAGAATGAGGCCATGGACTAAGGAAGGCAGGTAGCCTCCAGAAGCTGGACAAGGCAAGGGAACTTTTCTAGAGGTTCTCCCAGAGAGTATCCAGAAGGAACACTGTCCTGCTAACACTTGGATTTTAGTCCAGAAAAACCCATTTTGAACTTTTGACCTCCAGGACTGTAAGATAATGCATTTATGTTGTTTTAAATCATGAAGTTTGTGGTAATTTGTTACAAGAACAATAGGAAAATAATACAGGAACCTACAAAAAAATAGTCTAGGATGGCCAGACCATAGAGAGAAAAGGTAAGCAAAATCAGGCAGAACCTCATAGGGCTTATTAAGGGTAAGGCTAAAATCCACTTCATCCTTCGGATACCCTGAAGGATTTTTAAACTGAGGAAGGATCAAATGAGGTTTACATTTTAGGAAATTATATTTGATCTAATTCAGGGGTCAGCAAACTTTTCCAATAAGGAATCAGATAAAAAATACTTTATGCTTCATGGGCCATACGGCTTTTGTTAGGTATTCACTTTTGTTTTTCGTTTTTTAACAACCCCTTGAACACATAAAACCTGTTGTTAGCTCAAGGGCCATATAAAAACTGGCAGTCCCCAGCTCTGAGCCATCCTGTTTCCCATTTTCTCAGCCACCCTTGCAGCTAGGTGTGGTGATGGGAGTCAGGAACCCAATTCTGGCTAAAGAGATAAGGGAACGTCTCCCAAAGAATTCTGGGAACACTTTGGCCATACTTAGGAGAAGTTTGGGCGCTGCCTTTCTGCTTTCTCCCTGCCCTTGAACACTGATGGGATGCCTTATCTCATGAGAAAAACCTGAGGAAAAAAGCCAAGATTAATAGAGATGACAACCCTGACAGATGGACTGAAGCAAAGCCATAAGTGTCTATCTCTAGATTTCTTGTAATATGGGGGGAAATCAACCCCATTTTAAAATCCATTTTAAGTAGGGTATCCTGTTACTTGCAACTGGAAGAATTCCTAAGTGAACAGAGGGATGCTAGGAGATTGATTAGGAGGCTCTGCAACAATGGGCGAGGGGTGACGGTTGCCCAAACTAGGGCTGTGGGAGTCAGGAAGTGCACGAACTTGAGACATATTTCGGAGGCCGCAGAAATAGGATACAGAGATTGTATCCCTGGCTCGATCCCAGGACCCTAGGACCATGGCCTGAGCTGAAAGCAGATGCTTAACCAACTGAGCCACCCAGGCGCCCCTACTTCTTTTTCTTTTTTAAGTAGGCTCCATGCCCAGCGTGGAGCCCAATGTGGGGCTTGAACTCATGACCCTGAGATTAAGACCTGAGTTGAAATCAAGAGTTGGACGCTGAACCGACTCAGCCACCCAGGTGCCCCCCATTTTTCCATCTCTTTTTTTCTTTTTTAAGATTTATTTATTTATTTATTTATTTATTTATTTATTTATTTGACACAGAGAGAGACAGCGAGAGAGGGAACACAAGCAGGGGGAGTGAGAGAGGGAGAAGCAGACTCCCTGCCGAGCAGGGAGCCCGATGCGGGGCTCGATCCCAGGACCCTGGGATCATGACCTGAGCCGAAGGCAGACGCTTAACAACTGAGCCACCCAGGCGCCCTCATTTTTCCATTTCTAAGCCCTCCTTAAAGAAAATCATATTTGGGGTGTCACCATCCTCACGGGAGTCCAGCAGAGCAGCCATGCCATCTGGATTCATGTTTTCACCAATAAAGAACTGGTAGTTTTTGAAATTAGCAAGGATGTGCTTGATCTGTTCTGCGGCCCCTGTCATAAAAGGTTTTACTTTTTCTGTCCTCTGTTCTTCAAGTTTGCCTTTGATTGATTTCGTATAATCTTTGATGCACCTTCTGTAGGCTTTTTCTGTGAAGCTGGTTTCCTGCAAGTGATGGTTCATGACAATATTAACACCAGGGATGACTGTGCTTTTGGTACCTTCGCACTCCCAGCCTTCAAGGAGGCATTTCCACTAATGAGCAAGTCATCAACGGTACCCTCTGTCCTACTGACCATCTTCCCCTCCGCCTTTAGGCACAGCCCATCCGCAATCTCCTGGATCTTAGAGATGTCGGAGAACATCTCAACATGGCTGGGGAGGTCCTCGTAGATGATCAAGAGTGCGGCTGGAGAGAGACAATGACGGTACTAACTTAGGGGAAACCAGGAGCTTTAAGCAAGTGTGGTGCAGCCTGAACCACACTGGGATGGGGGGAGCAAGTGGAAAAGTGAAAGATGCTTTTCAATACCTTATTTTGTAAGTTGGATATGACACAACTAAGCCTGAGCCACCCAAGCGCCCCAAGAACTGTTATTATTAATCATCATCTACTGTTTTGAAAATTCTTCCCCATGCAGTAAGATATGAAATAAAATTAGAGGAATGGACATCAAAAGGAAGAAACAAAAATCATTATTTGTAGATGATACAGTTTTAGTACTAGGAAACTAAAAAAGAACTGATTAAAAGCATTGAAATTAGTCTTTTGGCTGGAACCGCCATCTTCCAGTAATTTGCCAAAATGACCAACACAAAGGGAAAGAGGAGAGGTACCCGCTATATATTCTCTAGACCTTTTAGAAAACATGGAGTTGTTCCTTTGGCCACATACATGCGAATCTATAAGAAAGGTGATATTGTGGACATCAAGGGAATGGGCACTGTTCAAAAAGGAATGCCCCACAAATGTTACCATGGCAAAACTGGAAGAGTCTACAATGTTACTCAGCATGCGGTTGGCATTGTTGTAAACAAACAAGTTAAGGGCAAGATTCTTGCCAAGAGAATTAATGTACGCATTGAGCATATAAAACACTCAAAGAGCCAAGATAGGGGCGCCTGGGTGGCTCAGTCATTAAGAATCTACCTTCGGCTCAGATTATGATCCCAGGGTCCTGGGATCAAGCCCCACATCGGGATCCCTGCTCAGCGGGGAGCCTGCTTCTCCCTCTCCCACTCCTCCCGCTTGTGTTTCTGTTCTCTCAATCTCTCTCTCTCTCTCAAATAAATAAACAAAATCTTAAAAAAAAAAAAAGTCTGAAAAAAAAAAACATGGCAAAACTGGAAGAGTCTACAATGTTACTCAGCATGTTGTTGGCATTGTTGTAAACAAAAAAATTAAGGGCAAGATTCTTGCCAAGAGGATTAATGTACGCATTGAGCATATTAAACACTCAAAGAGCCAAGATAGGGGCGCCTGGGTGGCTCAGATGGTTAAGTGTCTGCCTTCGGCTCAGGTCATGATCCCAGGGTCCTGGGATCAAGCCCCACATCGGGATCCCTGCTCAGCGGGGAGCCTGCTTCTCCCTCTCCTTCTCCTGCTCCCCCTGCTTGTGCTCTCTCGCTCTCTCTGTCAAAAAAATAAATAAAATCTTAAAAAAAAAAAAAAAAAAGAGCCAAGATACCTTCCTGGAGCGTGTGAAGGGAAATGATCAGAAAAAGAAGGAAGCCAAAGAGAAAGGTACTTGGGTTCAACTGAAGCGCCAGCCTGCCCCACCCAGAGAAGCACACTTTGTGAGAACCAATGGAAAGGAGACCGAACTGCTGGAACCCATTCCCTATGAATTCATGGCATGATAAATGTAAAGAAAATAAAAGACCTCAAGACTGTAAAAATGTTTCTCTTAATTGAGTAGAAGTGTGGTGTCCTTTCCCCCCAAAAAATATTTAAAGCAAACTGTGTCCTAAAAAAAAAAAAAAAGCATTGAAATTAATAAGTGGGTTTGGTTAAATAGCTAGAAACATATTAATGTAGAAAGAAGAAATAGTTGGGGCATCTGGGTGGCTCAGTCGGTTAAGCATCTGCTTTCAGCTTAGGTCATGATCCCAGGGTCCTGGGATCGAGCCCTGCGTCGGGCACCCTGCTCAGCGGGAAGCCTGCTTTTCCCTCTGCCTGCTGCTCCCCCTGCTTGTGTTTCTTCTCCTGCTGTCTCTCTCTGTCTGTCAAATAAATAAATAAAATCTTAAAAAAAAAAAAAAAAAGAAGCAATAGCATTTCCTTAACCAGTTGTAAAAGACAGTTGTAAAATCTCGCCTACACGTGATTCTGAATACACTTACCACATACTTCCCAGTCAAGTGCATTGTCCAAACCAGGTCTTCCCATTGTCCTTCTCCTTCCTTCCCACCACACTGACACTACCCTGAGAACAATTACATGAATTACATATATTCATGTTAATTTGTATCAGTGAGAATAAATTTTACCTTGAAGATTCTGTGTTAACATTTTAGGTGGACCAGGATTCTCCAAGAAGAGCACTTAAGAGAGGCCCCTCATAAAATGTGTTTGTTGTTTCTCCCTTTCCGTTCCCCTTAGGTCTTGTTTTCCTTCTGTGCCTGCAATAACTGTTTGTTATGAAATATAATAACTTGTAGACTTTTGTGATAAGCCTGTAATAAATGCCAGGTTACCTCTGTGCAAAGTGGTTACCTCTCTCTCTTCTCCACCCATTTATCACCTAGACACAGGGTCTGGGGAAGGTTAGCAGAGTTACAGAACCATAGCCTCTCTCAGCCAGAACTTTCCTCCCTCCAATCTACCTGCCTTGTCCACCAACACCCACTGACAATTTTATGGCCCAATCTGACTGTAGCTCTCTAATCAGATAGGTGACCATGCTCAGGTCCTTGGACTAGAAAATTTTACCTTCTCTGGCCCCAAGGGGACTTTGGCCCTAAATTTCATTTGAAGTTGAAGAATGTTGTAGGGGCTATGCTGTGACCAGGAGGGCTGAGTAACCAGAACAGAATGTGGGAGAGGAGGGTGGGAAATGCCCCTCCTTTTGCAGTTACCAGGGCCTTCTTTCTGGGCCAAATTTGGTACCAACAAAAACACATGGAAGTGCCTAAGCAAGAGTTTGGTGAATGAATGTGATTCCTCTTGAGTTTCCTCTTGTGATTGCTCTTGAGTTTACCTTAGCCCTTGTCCTTTCATGCTGAGCAGCACAAGACCAGACAAAGGAGTAGGAAATGTTACGGGGTTTGGTGGCTTTGCCTCCTAGACCCCATAGCTCCATCCACAGTCTGCTGGCCCAGCTCCTAGGTTCCCCTATTGTTAACATCTTATATTACACAATACATTGTTAAAACTAAGAAACCAACCTTAGCACATTATTGTTAATGAAACCCCAGACTCTATGTTGCTAGTTTTAACTAGTATTAAACTAAACTAAACTAAACTGATTTCAGTAGTTTTTTCCAGCTAATGCCTTTTTCATTTTTTTTTAAGATTTTATTTATTTATTTGAGAGAGAGAGAATAAGAGAGAGCACATGAGAGGGGGGAGGGCCAGAGGGAGAAGCAGACTCCCTGCTGAGCAGGGAGCCTGATGCGGGACTCGATCCAGGGACTCCAAGATCATGACCTGAGCCGAAGGCAGTCGCTCAACCAACTGAGCCACCCAGGCGCCCCAGCTAATGCCTTTTTCAGTTCCAGGATCCAATCCAGGATACCACATTGCATTTAGAAGCTAATGTGCTTTTTGCCATTCTATAAATCTCCTTTGACACCCATTTCCAGCCCCATCTCTGAATTGTCTTCTAAGATTTAACATCAAACATAGGGGAGGAGAAGGAGCCAAGGTCCTAAGGTCAGATCTAAAAGCCACCTCAGCATTTCTCATCAGCATTTCCCAAAATGAAATCTCCAGATAAAGAGTTCAACATGACACTCTTGCTACTTTCAAGGAAAGAGAAATTCTATAGTCAAATGAATTAAAGAAAGGCTTGATGCCAAATCCCTTCTTGAAGAGGCAAAATGTTCATAGACACGACACAATCTCTGAAAAATAAGCCAGTTCAATTTGGCTTAACAAAACTTTTATCAAATTTCAGTCATTGTATACCACCTTCATGCCTTTTGCCATATCTGCAGACAGTCTGTACTATTATTGACTTAATCTTCTTCTTTAAAGCCACTCACCTTTTAAAAAATACATTCTAAAGAGCATTTGATATCACTGCTCTCAATGGAAAATTTAGATCATTTGCCAAAATTAATTAGAATGGGAAAAGGTTAATTTCAACCCAGAACTTCCTAGAGTCATCTCATCTATCACCAGTGGTTCACATATGATAGACTGGGAAATATTGGTTAACCAGATCCCTTTTTTCCATAACACCCGTTAAAATCCTGGGGAGACACTTTGGGAAAGGCCTAGAAGAGCATAAAATGTACATAGGGAGCTAGTGTTAAAGCCCAAACTAAAACTGAAGCCCCTACCTGCCTTTCTAGTGCCCTCCTCACAATCCTACTCTGCGTCTCAGGTTCAGACATCTCTTGGGCACGGCCGAAGGAGATTCCATGAGGGTCAGAGTTTGTAACACAAAAAGTTCAGATTCTATGTGATCTGGTTTTGATCCTGAGTTTGGGATTTTAAACAAATTCCCACACCTAGTTCTGAAGGCTCCCTATCTTCCTCCACTCTAGGGGCAGAACTTGGATCTGATTTCTTTGTCAAAGTACCTGGGTACAAAGTGTTTTCTGATTCCCAGCTATCATTGCTACTTATACCCCGCCAATTCCCACCTATTGACCACTGACCAAGTACCTGCACTTTGTCCGGTTCTTCCTAAACTCATGTTATTTTAAAATTTAATTGTGTTTGAGCAAGAGGGTGTGGCAAGAGGGGGTGCCTACTGTTAATCAGTAACAGAGAGCGGCAGATAAACAAGGTGCTTCCAGCTGGGTGGGGCACATTTGGCCCTCAGTTCTCCCTAAAGTGGCTCCAGTAACTTGAGTACTTAATTCAACTGGCGCTCTTGGCTGTTTTCTCATTGCAAGAGGCCAGACCACAGGTGTTGCTTACCCCTTCTCCATTTGGTCAGTTGCTTGATGCCTTGAGTGGATTTGACAACATAATGCTCACTAATCCTACCCCAGCTGGTTTCTAACATTCAGACCAGATTTGAGTGCCACTGGGCTTGATATCATTCATTCCTTTCTTTTTTTTTTTTTTAAAGATTTTATTTATTTGACAGAGAGAGCACAAGCAGAGGGAGAGAGAGGGAGAAGCAGGTTCCCTGCTGAGCAAGGAGCCCGATGTGGGACTCGATCCCAGGACCCTGGGATCATGACCTGCGCCGAAGGCAGCCACTTAACCGACTGAGCCACCCAGGCGTCCCTCATTCATTCCTTTCTTTATTCAAGATATTGAACATGTAGAATAAGCCAGTCTGTGCTATGGTAAATGCAATAATGGATAATATTAACAGAGCTCTTACTCATGTGTTAGATACTCCTTGTACATCATCTCACTTAATCTGAGGACAACTTCAGGAAGATATTCATTTTCCCATTTTAAGGTTAAGTAACCAGGGCTTGAACAACTTAAATACCTTTCCAAAATTTACATAATTACCAAGTGTCGGATCTGAGATTTGAACCCAGGTATACATAACGCTCGATGCCACAGCCTATATTCTTAGCTTTAGCCTATGCTGCCTCCTTGGGAGAAGGCATGGTTTTTACCAGTTCACATATCTATAGTAGCTATTTTGAGGTCTTTTATTTATTGTTTTTTAAGGTTTTATTTATTTATTTGACAGAGAAAGAGAGTACAAGCAGGGGGAGCAACAGAGGAAGAGGGAGAAGCAGGGAGCCCGATGCGGGACTCGATCCCAGGACTCTGGGATCATGACCTGAGCCGAAGGCAGACGCTTAACCGACTGAGCCACCCAGGCGCCCCTATTCTGAGGTCCTTTAAAAAAAATCTCTGTCGGGGTGCCTGGGTGGCTCAGTCGGTTAAGCGACTGCCTTCGGCTCAGGTCATGATCCTGGAGTCCCGGGATCGAGTCCCGCATCGGGCTCCCTGCTCAGCGGGGAGTCTTCTTCTCCCTCTGACCCTCCTCCCTCTCATGTTCTCTGTCTCTCATTCTCTCTCTCTCAAATAAATAAATAAAATCTTTAAAAAAAAAATCTCTGTCATTGGGACAGGGAGCCGGCTTCTCCCTCTTCCTCTGCCTCTCCCCCTGCTTGTGCTTTCTTGCTCTCTGTCAAATAAGTAAATAAAAGCTTTAAAAAAAAATTTCTGCCATCTCTGAATATGTTTCTATTTTTGTCTCCTCCCTGGTGATTTATCACATTCTCCTCCTTCTCACAACTAGTAAGTTTTTTTGTTTGTTTTACTCAGACGGCATCCCTTCCCTCTAGCTTCTCTGAAGGACAAGAAGAACAATCACCAATGACAAAGCACAGTTGCAAAAAGAACACCCAGAGTCAGCTTCTCGCTCACCAAGGGACACTGTTCCCCCTCCTCCTGGTTTTGGGTACTCTACACAGAGAAACTTCTCTAGTAACAAACTGTAGAAATGATCCCTGAAAGCATAGTCTTACAACTAGTAAGTTTTACTGAATGTTGTTGATACTACATGGCAGAGCAGCTGGATTTTGTTGTCTTCTTAAAATGTTACTTCTTAGGGGTGCCTGGGTGGCTCAGTCATTAAGCGTCTGCCTTCTGCTCAGGTCATGGTCCCAGGGTCCTGGGATCGAGCCCTACATCGGGCTCCCCGCTCAGCGGGAAGCCTGCCTCTCCCTCTCCCACTCCCCCTGCTTGTGTTCCCTCTCTTGCTGTCTCTCTGTCAGATAAATAAATAAAATCTTTAAAAAAAGTTACTTCTTAAAATGTCTACTTAAAATATTAAGACTTTTCTTTTTCTGGAAGTAAGTTAATTTTTAATTTGGATTAGCCGGATCTTGTCAGAGCTTTGTTTTTTTACTTTTTTAGGGCGAATCTAGAGTTCCCATATTCAACAGCTAAAAGAGCCCTGTTCCTTAGGCATGAGAGTTTTGAGATCCAAACTCAAAGCCCAGAGTAAAACATCAAGATCTCTCTACTTTGTCTGCTTAGAACTCTAATCTCCCAGCACTCTGTGACTCCAAGGATCTCTGTTCTTACAACCCCCTAGCAGCTGTTTTCTCTCAGGTCTCCTGGATGTTTTCTTGGGCACGTGCAGCTTACTTAGCATTCAGTCAACGACTGGATTTCCGATAAAGGAATCCCTTTGCATAATTTTTGAGCTGCTTTTTTGTGTGGCTCTTTTCCTTTCTTCTAACCCGCCTCACACATTACAGTCACTACAGTATTCTAGAACCCCAGTTTCTGCCTCCTGCGCTCAGCAAGATCTCTATGCTCTCCTTAGGCTCCACCTCCTTGCACCATGGTTTGGAGAAGGTGCCCAGGCAGAAAACTGGGTTGAATATGGAGCTCACCTCATGTATTTCATTTTCTCAAAGATCACAGATCAGCACTATCTATTGTTCAATGCCTACAAATAATTGCTTCATGTATTTTGGCAATTTCATAGTTGTAAATGGTGAGAGAGTACGTATAGTACCCATTATTCATTTATGGCCAGCCCTAGAAAGTCTGGACATTCTTTTTTATAACAATATGACAATCTCTGAATTTTAACTGGAATTTTAGTCTAAGCACATAGAATTTGTTTCTATCATTAACTTTTCTCTGTGTATATGTTTTGCTTTTTCAATGATTTGCTTTTTTTTTCTTTAAAAAATTAAAAGTTTTTGGGGTGTCTGGGTGGCTCAGGTCATGATGCCAGGGTCCTGGTATCGAGTCCCACATCAGGCTCCCTGATCTGCGGGAAGTCTGCTTCTCCCTCTCCCACTCCCCCTGCTTGTGTTCCCTCTCTTGCTGTGTCTCTCTGTGTCAAATAAATAAAATCTTAAAAAAAAATTAAAGTTTCTGTTGGTTCTTTTTTTATTTCATTTTACCTCTTACATTTTTTTTTTAAAGATTTTTTTATTTATTTATTTGAGAGAGAGAGAATGAGAGACAGAGAGCATGAGAGGGAGGAGGGTCAGAGGGAGAAGCAGACTCCCCGCCGAGCAGGGAGCCCGATGCGGGACTCGATCCAGGGACTCCGGGATCATGACCTGAGCCGAAGGCAGCCGCCTAACCAACTGAGCCACCCAGGCGCCCTACCTCTTACATTTTTTTTAAGATCTATATACTATTCCCATTCTTTTACTAGTTATTCTTGAAAAGTTTATCATGCCTACTTATACCAACAACTCTATGGTTCATATCTGTTCCTCTGCTGAATTATACAAAGTCTTTACTTACCTCTAAATCCTTCACTCCTAACTCATAACTTATTGTTACTCAGTATTTTCATTTAGTCCTTTAAAAAACACACAAATGAGACATTGTAAGATTTTTACTTCATATAAATAATGTTTATTTAATGTTACCCACAAGTTTACCAATTTCTTTGCTCACTATTACTCACCAGATCTCAGGTCTTTGTTCCAAGATTTTTCTTCTTCCAAAAGTCATTTTTTTTTAAAGTTCTTTTGGTTACAAAAAAAAAAAATTCTTTTGGGGAAGATCTGTGGCAGATTCTCTCAAATATTAATCTCAAAATAATTTATTCTGCCCTCATTCTTTTTTAATTTTTATTTATTTGACAGAGAGAGATAGAGAGGGAACACAAGCAGGGGGAGTGGGAGAGGGAGAAGCAGGCTTCCCGCAGAGCAGGGAGCCCAATGTGGGTCTCGATCCCAGGACCCTGGGATCATGGCCTGAGCCAAAGGCAGATGCTTAATGACTGAGCCACCTAGGCGCCCGGGCCCTCATTCTTTTTTAAGATTTATTTGTGAGGGAGAGAGAGAGAGCCCGTGTGCAGGTGGGCACAGGCAGAGGGAGGGGCAGAGGGAGAGGGAGACAAGCAAGACTCCCTGCTGAGCCGGGAGCCCAAAATGGGGCTGGATCCTAGGACTCCCAAGATCTGAGCCAAAATCAAGAGTCCTGAGCCAAAATCAAGAGTCCAGCGCCCAACCTCCTGAGCCACCCAGGTGCCCCTGCCTTCATTCTTGAAAGATAATTTTGCTAGGTACAGAATTGAGATTTTGCTAGGTACAGAATTGAGAGTGGACAAATGGTTTTTGTTACAGGATTTCCTTTTCCTTCCGTGCCCGAGTTTCTTGGTCATGCCGCTTTGAAGAATGAAGAGATAAACCAGAGTGGTGGGCAGCAAAGCAAGGTTTTACTGAACAGTAGTAAAGTTTATTGAGTGATAGTACAAAGCTCGCAAAGAGGGAGGGTAATACTGAGGGATAGTGCACAGCCCCCAAAGAGAGAGGGGACCTGAGAGGGTTACAACAAGTTTCTAAGTCTAGGGGTTTTTATGGGCTTGTTGGCGGGCTGTTTTAATCTGATTAACTCTCACTCTCCACCTGTCATCCAATCAGGTTTTTGTCATCTATCTATCACGTGGGAAAGGGTGGTATAAAATCCTTTTAAGGGCGATTTCCTCTTAGGGCAGGGGGGCCCTGCCTGCCTGCCTTCCAACTGTCCTTCATCGTTTTCTGATTCCAGGTTAATAGGTTCTTTTGGCACTTGGAAGACATTGCTCAATTTGTTTTCTAACCTGAATTGTTGCTGTGGAATCTGCAGTCAGGTGGTCATTCATTCCAAATCATTTTTTCTCCTAAGCCGCTTGTAAAGTATTCCTTTGTGTTCTGGAGTTTATAAAGTATCTAGGTGTAGTGTTTTATTTATCAAGCTTGCGGATGTTTTGGGTGTTTATGGATTTATATCTTTTGTCAGTAGTGAAAAGTTATCATCTATTAACTTATCAGCTATTTCTTCTCTGTTCTCACTAATTTATCCCCCAGAAATCCATAAATTAGATTAATTATTCTATTTTCCATGTTTCCCAATCCCACTTTTAAAATGTTCATCCCCTTGTTTTCTTGTATGGCATTCTGAGTGATTTATTTAGATCCAACTTCTATTACATCCTTAACATCTGTGCCTAATCTGCTGTTCAACCAATGGCTTTATGAAATTTTAAAATGTCAACAATTATATTTTTAACATATATTTTCAAGAACACTCTATTTCTTTCTTTTTCTTTTTTTTAAGATTTTATTTATTTGAGGGGCGCCTGGGTGGCTCAGTCGGTTAAGCATCTGCCTTTGGCTCAGGTCATGTTCCCAGGGTCCTGGGATTGAGCTCCACATCAGGCCCCCAGCTCAGCCGGGAGTCGGCCTCTCTCTCTCCATCTGCCTCTCCCCCAGCTCATGCTCTCTCTCTTTCAAATAAGTAAAAAAATCTTTAAAAAAATAAAGTTTTTATTTATTTGAGAGAGTGCAAGAGAGCAGGAGCAGGGGGCTGGTGCAGAGGGAGAGGAAGAAACAGACTCCCTGCTGAGCAGGGAGCCAAGCCGGGGGTGGGGGGTGGGGGTTGGGGGGATGGGGGGTGGTGCTGGATCCCAGGACCCTGAGATCATGACCTGAGCCGAAGGCAGACAGACACTTAACCAACTGAGCCACCCAGGTGCCCAAGTACGTTCTAATTCTATTTCAAAAATTCCCACTTTCGGTAGATAGTCTTATTGGCTTGATCATTTTCGTAATTCAATTTTAAAATTTCATACAAAGTTATTTTATATTTCGATTTTATAATTCCAATATCTGATAATCATGGACGTCTAGATCTGTTGTTCTGATTGTGGGTCATAGTGGCTTTATTTTCTCTTATGTTTGCCAATCTCTGATTGTAAGATTATGTATTTATCTTTGGGGATCCTACAGGCCTAAACTGGGGATTTTTTGATGCTTCTACTGGGAGCCAACAGGAAGTACCATCTTGGGAACTACTTTAGCTTTTTTCAAAGATCTTTCCTCAATTTAGGCTCTCAGGTTCGAGGTTCAAGAAGTGTATTTGGAACTAGCCCCAGGTTTGGTCTCTGAACCGTTGATGCACTGATGTATTTACCCTCAGGGCAGTACAACCTGCAAGCGTTTTGCTACTCACACTCCCATCTGGTTTTGGCATACTTTTTATTACGGACCACTTGAAGATTTTCTTTATTTATTGCAATCCCTTGTGACGTATTAAAAATCAACCTCTTCCAGAATCTCCTCGCTTTGGAGTAATGGGATGTTTTATAGCGTCTAGCCTCCCATACTGACAGAATTCAAAGTCGTGAAAGCTACTGCTTCTTTTTTTTAAGTAAGCTCTGCGCCCAGCTTGGGGCTCAGACTCAGGACCCTGAGATCAAGAGCCACATGCTCTACCAACTGAGGCAGCCAGATGCCCC
>NC_138374.1:28207707-28281898 GCF_054177405.1 Leptonychotes weddellii | reverse complement strand
AAAAAAAAAAAAGATAGCAGGAAGGGAAAAATGAAGGGGGGGGAATCGGAAGGGGAGACAAACCATGAGAGACTATGGATTCTGAGAAACAAACTGAGGGTTCTAGAGGGGAGGGAGGTGGGGGGATGGGTTAGCCTGGTGATGGGTATTAAAGAGGGCACGTACCGAATGGAGCACTGGGTGTTATGCACAAACAATGAATCATGGAACACTACCTCAAAAACTAATGATGTAATGTATGGTGATTAGCGTAACATAATAAAATAAAATTTTTAAAAAAGTAAATAAGGTAAAATACGCATTTGAAAGTTGATTCAGATATATATTCCCCAAACAGTGAAACCACAGTAAACAAGGCAAAGTATACATTTGACTAAAGATTCAGATATGAATTTGAAAAGAAAGCATAACACAGTATCTACTAGTGGGGGAGGGGGGACTGCACCTAAATAGAGAACAGTTGATGGCTTTAGAGGAGGTACTGAGTGACACTGAGGATCTATAGATATGTTTGCCCTGGGGACACTTGCTGACTATAGCTGGAAGCTGAGAATCCAGGACTGGCCCTGGGGCAGAAGACCCCCGTGCAGGGAACAGCAAGAAATTTTGGTATATACATGGGGTTGTAGGAAGACATTGGATATTTCAGGGGTCAAATGAAGACTTCTAGTTTTCATATCCCCTTAAGGTATGTGTGGAATTTTGAAGCTGTTGGCCATGCTTTCACCAAGAGGTATGCATAAATTTCCTACATATACTGTCTCCTTCCTGGAAAACTACTATCTTAAGCTCTGAAGGTGATATTATACACATATGAAGAACAAATATCAGTTACTCTAATATTAGTTATGTCAAATTAAGATGTGTGGGTTCATCCAAAGTTGAGTCTACTTATCTTACAGTATATTCCATGGTACGTACTACACAATTTTGCAATTCTTTTTTACATATTGAGGTATTTTATTAAAATATGTAAATGTAAAATTATTTGTCTGAAACTTTCAAGCACTTGACATTGATGAATTCTAATAACTTAAGATAACTCAAGCTCTACGGAAAGTTGGGAATACTTAGTCGAGCGTTCTCCTTTTAAAGAAGTAGAAAATGAGGGCCGGAAAAATCAGTGATTTGTTGAAGGTCATAAAGCATTATCAAAAGAGATGTCCAACTGATTTCAGAAGTATAATGATGACAGTGGTCCTGAAGTTTCTGAAAGGGTGAAAGGTCAAAGAAGTGACCGATTGAGTTTGCCAGAACCCAAAGTGTCACACAATATGAAAGAGTGTCTGTGCGGCAACATCCCTGTCTGCTTGGAACACCTAGTTTATTGGCATCATTAGCGCTCTGCATCTAGGAGAGCATCTGTCAAGCAGACTCTGAAAGAATAAAAGCTTTCAGAGAGATGTTACAGAGTAATTTTCAAGAAGAGTTATTTTAGGGGCGCCTGGGTGGCTCAGTCGGTTGGGCGACTGCCTTCGGCTGGGGTCATGATCCTGGAGTCCCGGGATCGAGTCCCGCATCGGGCTCCCTGCTCGGCGGGGAGTCTGCTTCTCCCCTGCCTGCTATTCCCCCTGCTTGTGCTTGCTCCTCTCTCTGACAAAATAAATAAAATCTTAAAAAAAATTGCTATTTTAAGTTCTGTGATGAATAACTGCTAAAGAAAAGCTAGCTTTGGGGCACCTGGGTGGCTCAGTCAGTTAAGCGACTGCCTTCGGCTCAGGTCATGATCCTGGAGTCCCGGGATCGAGTCCCGCATCGGGCTCCCTGCTCGGCGGGGAGTCTGCTTCTCCCTCTGGCCCTCCCCCCTCTCATGCTCTCTGTCTCTCATTCTCTCTCTCTCAAATAAATAAATAAAATCTTTAAAAAAAAAAAAAAGAAGAGTTTTTTTTATGCTAAGGTTAGGTCAACTGCAAGCAACTAGTGGAGGTTATATTTTCTTTTTTTTTCTTAAGTGAATGTGTAGAAAAGATCAAGATGTCATTCATCACTTGAGTATATTTATTCTCTTTCTCTGAATGTGAAATGTCACCCATTCCATGAGCAGGGGAGTTGCCCTTTGTTTTATGCTATATTTCAAGTCTTCCACAGTATATGCTTTGGAATTTGTTACTTCTGCATTTCAATTGATTTGGAAAGAACTGTTATTAGATCAATAAGACAACGCTTGAGAAGAAATTAAAGGCCTGTGCTGCAGGCAAAATAATAAGTCATAACCATATGTAATTGGATAAGACAGTCAGCACAGCATAACATGGCTTTAGTGACAAATGACAGCGCTTGAACTTAAGAGAAGGCATTTCAATGAGAAATCACAAATAAAAGAGTATTAATGGGATTTTTTTTTTAAAAAAAAGAGTATGGATGGATTAGTGGAATTATTAAATATATTCTAATGCTTTTATCATCTTTCAAGAATACCTGTATTAGCCCAGGAGCTTTTATGCTTGAAGAAACAACAATCCCAATTAAATGATGTAGAACTTCAAAGACTTAGTGGGTAAGCATTTGTTAAATGTCAATAGCACGGTGTTTAAATTGATATAGACAAAGTAAAAAGGAAGTTTGGCTATCTTTTAATTACATACAAAGCCACACTAGCATTTACCTTCATCTGTGAGACACTACAGTGAAAAGGATAAAAACCAAATTACTAGAATCTCCTGAGTTCAAATTTTTCCGTCTACCTGTTGTGTGAATTAGAGTAAGATATTTAAACTCTGTGTGCTTTATTTTTCCCATCTCTGAGATTTAAAAATAGTACCTATTTTGTAGAATTGTTTTCAGTATGAAATAAAATAAGGCAGGCAAAGTGCTTAGCTCAAGACTTGGAGTACTCACTCAATAAATAGTATCATTATTCCACAAATTCATATAAGTTGCTCTGGTTTTTTTCACCTAAACTGATAGTTTTAGGTTTTTAAGAAATCTGTATTGTGGCTTTTTTTTTTTTGTATTAATACTTTATTATCTTCAAGAAATAATTAAGATTCACATACACTGATGAAGCTACTTTTTATAATAACCTAGTATGGGGCGCCTGGGTGGGTCAGTTGGTTAAGCATCTGCCTTCAGCTCAGGTCATGATCCCAGGGTTCTGTGATCGAGTCCCACATCAGGCTCCTTGCTCAGCAGGGAAGTGTCAGATATAAATTTTGAAATGTACATTTTGCCAAAGCTCAGCGAGAATATTGAAGCACTCTCTGTGATTTTATCGAACTTTCTTTTTCTTACTTCAACTTTTCTTTGAAGACTTCCTTTGGTTTTAAACACTTTCATTTTGCCCAACTCAGATGCATTTTATACCTTTTCAGGCTTAAAAATTGAAACAAATTTTCCATGGAAACAACCTTCATTTGCTACCTCGTTATAAATAACTCCTTTCAGGTGATTCTTTTTTTCTTTTTCCCCCCTATGGTCACCTAACAAAGACAACAGTGAAATGTTTGTTTGTTCGTTTTTTCCTGAGAACCAGATGAACAAAATACCATGTGTTCAGGTAAATAGATCAGCATAAAGATCAACATAGAATATGATTCTGAGGGCTTATAGAAAAAAAGCCTCCTTTACTCCTTAATAAAATGCTAAAGATATTTTTTTAAAAGATTGTATTTATTTATTTGTCAGAGAGAGAGTGCACAAGCAGGGGGAGTGGCAGGCAGAGGGAGAAGCAGGCTCCCCGCTGAGTCCCCCCAGGACTCCAGGATCATGACCTGAGCTGAAGGCAGAGGCTTAACCAACTGAGCCACCCAGGTGTCCCAATGCTAAAGATATTTAAGTTTTATTCCTACAACCTCTGAAAACTCTTTATATCTTAGTTAATTATATCTTAGTTAATTAGATAATTTCCCATTATCATTTGGGAAAATATCTCATGGTAATTTTATTACTATGGCCTTATAATATCTAGTACAGTGAATCTCTCCTTGTCACATGTCAGATTCCCTGGAAGCAGAATTGGAGATGAACTTTGGGATGCAAAAGGTTTATTAGGGATTAGCATCTGGTGAAAGGGAATTTGGTGGGGGAGAACAGAACTGGGCAGAGAAAGTAATCAAACTAAGATGCAGGTCGACAAAGCCTCAGCCAAACCCATGAAGTACTTTGGAACAAGTGTTATCTGTCAGCATCAGGCTATTCATTCAGCATCAGGCAGAAATGACCAGGCTATAGCCTGCTAGCCCTTAGTCACCATATCCTGGCAGCCCTAGAAAGATGTGACTTTGGGCAAGGTAGCTCCAAGCAGCTGAGGCTAACCCTGAAGCAGCTGACAGCTGGAGGCTATGTAGTGATCACGCTCCCTACAAGCCAGACTGTGACTTCTTCCTTGAAGAAGGATCTCAGTTGTACATTTCCATGTCTAACATATTCTTCTTTGCTCTTCTTTTTCTTTTTAAAGAAGTTTTTTGTTGTTGTTAGAGAGAAAGAGAGCACGAGTGTGTGTGCAGGGGGTGGGGCAGGGGGAGAGGGAGAGGGAGAGAGAGAATCTTAAGAGGGCTCCACACCCAGCGCAGAGCCTCACGTGGGGCTCTATCTCTGACCCTGAGATCATGAGTGGAAATCAAGTCAGATGCTGGATGCTTAACCAACTGAGCCACCCAGGTGCCCCTGCTCTTCTTTTTCAAAACCGACATCGTAATTATTCATGGATCTTTATTTTTCTTTATAAATTTTGGAAAGTTTGAGTTCCTTTTGGAATTTTGGTTAGAATGGCACAGAATGTATGCCATTCAATGTGGGGAGAATTGACATCCACTGGATAGTGGTGTGCCATGCAGATGATATTTGGGTAGCCAGAAGATGACACTCTTGAGAAGGGTTTCTGGAGGTAGCAGGACAAGGAGGCAGCCCGTGTGGTCAGGGGATTGTTAAATATAGTGGGGATCAAGCAGATAAATATACCGAAGTCAATATGAAAAAATATGGGGGGCGCCTGGGTGGCTCAGTTGGTTAAGCGACTGCCTTCGGCTCAGGTCATGATCCTGGAGTCCCTGGATCGAGTCCCGCATCTGGCTCCCTGCTCGGCGGGGAGTCTGCTTCTCCCTCTGACCCTAACCCCTCTCATGTGCTCTCTCTCATTCTCTGTCTTAAATAAATAAATAAATAAATAAATAAATAAATAAAAATCTAAAAAAAAAAAATATGGGAACCTGGTTTCTCATTGTCAAAGGGGGATTTATAAGTGTGTAGCAGGGAAAGGCTTGCAAGTATTCAGAGGTGATGGATTGGAATCAAATGCATCAGCGTAAACTCATGGTATTTAAGTATATTTAGAGACAGATATAGAAATATAAATATAGGCATATGCGTATATATATATATGCATATACACACATATATTTCCTAGCTCCGACTGTTGCTAAGACCCAGTAGCAATGACACCCCAGTAGGAGTGAACACACCGAGTCCAAATCTTGATTTCTGAATACTATCCTCCACCAAAAGTAACCAGGGCTCGTTCTAGAGCTGAGGCAGAGAAAATACAAAATGAGCCTACAACATCTAGCTGTACCAGAAAGTGAGGAAATTGTTTGTAGAATGATGGGGGTATGCCAACAGGATAAAAGTTTGAAGTGACTCCCACTGGCCAAATCTGGGACAATGACAATAACTACAGCAATACATTACAATACATTACAGTAAATGATGAGTCCATAAGTAATGAATAAATAAGTAAAAGGGAAAGAGGAAAAACTCTTATATTCGAATGTAACCTAGTTAATACAGAAGAAATGATGAAGTAAGAAAATCACTTTTTGACCATCATGATGTGACAAGCGATTCAGGCAATGATTCATGGATGTTAAGCCTGGTGGGTAGGGCAAGGGACAGGACATTGGCATAATCTCAGAATATCTCCCTACAAAATATTTATCAAGTAAAAAGGAAACAATGGTGATTTTATGGTGGAGAAAACCACTTGACCAGATGAACAAAATTTTCATCACAATTATGTGAAGAGTTGACATCATGAGCCCTCGATGAGATGCCCAGAGACCCCAGCCTCATTTCTGTGGTTTTCTTGTCAAAATGTATGGCCTGAGTCTAGTCATGAGCAACACTGCACAGATCCAGTTGAGGATCATCCTACAGAATGAGAGGCCTGTTCTTTTTAGGACTGTCAAGGTCATAAAACAAAAACAAAAACAAAAACAAAACAAAACAAGAAAAGACTGAGGAATTGTACCCAAATCAAAGAGACTGAGAATACATGCAATTAAATTCAGTGTAACTTCCTGGATGGGATTCTGGACCAGAAAAGGAAAAGAGACATTGTTGTTAACAGAGAGTGAAATTTTAATGGGGCCTGTATTGTATCAGTGTTGATCTCTTGATGTGATGGAGGGTTATATCATGGTTATGAAGGAAAATGTCTTTGCTTTATGGACATTCACACTGGATACTTAGGGATGATAGGAGTCAAGTCTGTAGTTTTCTATCAGATTGTTCATAAAAAGACTCAACAAGAACAAAACCATATATATAGATACATAGAGACCAAAAGCAGATGTGATAAGATATTAACAATTGGGGAATTTGTGAGAGGGGAATATAGGAGTTCTTGCAACTTTTCTATAATTTGAAACTATTTCAAAATAGGATACATACGCATATTCATATTTAAAACAAACATGAAAACATACATTCACACAAAACCTTGTTTACAAATATTCATTACAGCATTATCTATAATAGCCAAAAAATGAAATCAATCAAGTATCCATCAATTGGAATGGATAAACAAAACGCTGTATATCCATATGATGAAATATTATTTGACAATGAAAAGGAAGTAAGCGTTGATACATACTACAACGTAGATGAACCTTGCAAACACTGTGCTCAGTGAAAGCAACCAGTCACAAAAGACCACCAGTTGTATGATTCAATTTACCTGAAATGTCCAGAAGAAGAAAATTCACAGACATAGAAAGTAGATTCGTTGTTGCCAGGATTTGAGGAAAGGAGGGAATGGGGAGTAACTGCTAATACACATGGGCTTTCTTTGGGGCTGATGAAAGTGTTCTAATAGTGATTGTGGTGATGGTTGCACAACTCTGTAAATATACTAAAAACCACTGACAGGTAAATTTTTTTTTAAAGATTTTTTTTATTTATTTATTTGAGAGAGAGAGTGAGAGAGAGAAAGAGCACAAGAGGGGGGAGCGGGAGAGGGAGAAGCAGACTCCCCACTGAGCAGGTAGCCCGATGCGGGACTCGATCCCGGGACTCCAGGATCGTGACCTGAGCTGAAGGCAGACACTTAATCGACTGAGCCACCCAGGCGCCCCAGATTGCCTCGGTTTGAATCCAAATCTACCATAACCTGTAGTTAGGCAAATTACTTAGTCTGTCTGTGCTCTGTTATCAAATGGGGATGCTTAATTGGGTTGTTGTAAGGAATAAAAGACATAATCCATGAAAAGTGCTTTTAAAAGTGTCACTTACCGGAATTCATGAGAAGTGGACCATGTTTTTTAACAAGTCTCCCATCAGGAGACTTCTTTCTTAAAAAGGCTCCAATCCATTTCATCCTCCCATTTCTCTGACGTCCTTTCCCATAGTTTATGCCACTTCCAACTAGTCAGATGCAAGCTTGATATAATCCTGATCAACCAGTCCTATGGTTCACAGTGGCTACCTCCACTCTCTGATTGTCATTTTCTGTGCTCCGTTTTTCCCTATCATCTGCCCATTGTAAGAAATATAGAATGTGACTTAGGGAATGTTGTTTTCAAAGGCCAAGGTCATTGCTGTTATTTCTTCATGCTGTTATATATTCATCCCAAATGGTACAAGCATCGTGGTTTCCTGTCACCCTGCAGACTGGACAAGCAGATGGGAGCCTAATCATGAGAACTGATAGTCATTTCATGCTAACAATTTGACAGCCACTGTCCATGATTGTTTCATTTCATCTTCACACAATCTCCATTTTGTAGACTATTATCCTCTTTGTCACATGAGGAAACTGATGACCAGGAAAGTTAATTTGTCAAGGCCACACAGGTTCTAAGGGATGGAACAAAGATTCTAATCAATCTCTCTGTGTCTTCAGATTCTACTCTTTAGCCACTGTGTTGTATTGCTCGATCTTCCCCAGAGTGGGAAAGAGCTCATAGCTAAGATCCTATTCCAGGGTAGCCAAAAGAGTTAAGAGGTCAGAAATTATGTCTTAGATATCTATGTGTCTAAGTGCCTGGGATACTGCCTGACACATGATAGGAGTTCAGCATTTTTGTCAAACTGCTCAACTGTGCAATGGAACATAACCTCTCACATGGAATTAAATGAATCCTCTGCGTGCAGAGTCCTGCTTCTACTTGCAGGGCAATTATAGGGTTTTGGAGTCAGAGAGATCTTAGAATTCTGGTTTTGCCATTTGGTTACTTGGTGGCCTTGGACAAAGGCACTTAACTCCTCTGAGTCTCGAATCTCTAATCTGGAAAATGTAAAAAGTCGGTAAAAATCTTACCTCCTTTTTGGCATTGTTATTCAGATGGAATGAAATAAAGTTGCAATGTTAGACATATAGTAGATACTCAATAAATGATAGTTATTACTATTGTCCCTTCATCCCTTCTTCCAAATAAACCTTGTGAGAGATCAACTACATATTGGTTCCCAAATTAAAATAAGTGAAACAATAATTGTAATTCAAAGTAGAATAATGGAAATAACATTGAATTGGGAACTGGGAAATCTGGCTTCTGGCTTTTGTTGCCTTCTTTCTACTGAGCAGCTATGCAACTTTCATCAAGTCACTTTACTTGTCTGGGCTTGTAATTCCATACTTCAAATTAGAGTCAATCTCTGAAGTCTCTAAGATCCTCTTAATCTACATGTCTGAAACTCTTTAAGAGATTATGTTGCGGAAGTATTACCCTTGGCTTGATCATTTCAAGCAGATTATACGGGTAATTGGAAAACACATTCATTAACTCATTTTAAAGTTACATGTTGTTCATTTATTTGAAACTTTATGAAGCATACTTCCTCCAAAAACCATAGAAACTTGGTTAAAAGCTACAAGACTCAAACCTACCACCTAGCGGCAAAGAAAAGATTCAGATTGAAGATACAAGATGTCCCGCCATCACATGTGCAGGGTGGGTGTCCTCAGCGATCTTTCATTTCATGTTTGTCCTTTCCCTTCACTACTCAGGATAGTTTTGTGTACACAGAAATTCAATACTTCCAGACTTAACAGTTTGTTCATTTGACAGTTCTCTTTAGCACGCGAAATATCGTGGACATCTGAGAATTGTGGAATAATCATTGGTGTTAGATTTGGGGAGCAGAAGTGCCTTTCTACTCATACATTTCAAACCAGTTCTACCCAAGAGGCCCACCCACTCCATCTCTTTATGGATAGACAGGGCATTCCACAAGTGCCTGGTTGAGAGACAATGACCACTACTTTGAAAAGACAGAAATCAATACACCAATGGGATTCTTGCCTGCAAGTATTTAATGACGTTGTTTTACCTACTACAGTAATTAAAATTAAGTCTTCACATTTAAATTTGAATATTTAAAAGCAGTGCAGGAATGCACCGTCCTTAAACTTAAACCCCAAAGGTGAGGAAGAGGCCAGAACCCTAGGGTACTAAAGAAGGATCTATTTTCCATTTTTTTCTTTTGTATTCTGCCGCCTCCCCCCCGCCCCCCGCCCGCCCCCCGCTTTCTCCTTTTGTTCCATTTTCTCTTTCTCTCCCAAATAGCAGTCAGGTAATTAAGCTCAGAATAATGTTTAAATGGAACAGGTAGTGCCCTACGCAGGGTGATTTAATTACCCCAGGTTTTCACCTGAAAATCCCTTTCGTCATTGAAAATATTTCTCGAGTCTTTCCTGAAATATGGAATTATGCCATTTTCCAACACTCTGCTTTAAGTATTGTTAATTTAGCCTTCTTTTGAAATACCACTCTCACTTTAGCACAATTTTCTTAAACCTTTTTCTACACACAGAGGAAGGGTTCCGTATATGCCACCTTGAGAATTTCGCCTATGATCAGCCTTGTTAGTAGAAGCCTAGTTTTTCTACTTAAAACGCTTGATTCCATTTTTACTGGGTTTACGAACGTTGGCCAAGTCAGTCTTCCAATGACTTAATAAACTATATCCTCAGTTTTTAAAACTTTGGGGCTTAGTGCCTCCACGGGCATCCGGGCATTTATTAACTGTTTCTTAAACAGGCTCCCGAAAGGAGCAGTTCCGGCTGAGAAGTTCAGAGAAGCAGTTACCACGGAACTCGCAACAGTTGGTGTGGGGTGATAGGCAAGTTAGAAGTGACAAATGGGGCTAGTTTAAGAAACAAAAAGCCCCGGGAAGGGAGAGGAAGGGGCAGCGGTGGCCTTGGGGCACAGTGCGAAGTCGACGCAAGATCGGGGGTCGGGGCGAACTCCTGCCCCGCGAAGGCGCCTTCCCGGCGGCCAGAGCTGGCGGCGGCCGCGGCCGAGAAACACGGAGACCGCAGTCGGGCGGCCTCGCCTCGCAGAACGCGGGGCCTGCGCACGCCCAGGCAGCCCCCAGGACCACGCCGGGGCCACCGCGAGGTGAGGCCAGCCCTGCCCCCGCACCGCCCCCGGCGGGAGGTGCGACGCCCAGGCCGCGGGTGCGTGCGCGGCCCCGGGCGACGCGGCTGGGCGTGCGCGGGGCCGCGGCGGAGGCAGGGCCGGGCGGGCGGCAGAAGATGGCGAGGGTGTGTAGGCGGCAGCAATGCTCCGTTGAGAGACGCGGCTTTCGGCAAGAACTGGACTCGTGGCGCCACAAGCTCATTCACTGTGTAGGTGAGACCCTCCCCCGGCCGCTTCCGGCCCTTGGGCCGCCCCGCCACTGGCTGCCCCGGACAAGGGAGGGAGCCGGGGCAGAGGCAATTGCTGCTCCGGCCCGCCCGCCCTCTTTGGCTCGGGCGTCCCCCTCCCCCCACCCCCCGGAGTGCGGGCGCGCGCGACCTCCGGGCGGGCTCTCCCCGGCTCGGGCCTGAGCACGCGCGTCGGCCCCTCCCCTCCGCGCGCCTTCCCCGGGGCGGGCTCTCGGGCGGGAGCGCGTGCCCCTTCCCTGCCCCGCTTACCCCCCCTTCCGGCCCGGTCGCCCGGCCGCCCGGCGCCGCCGCCGGCTTATTGTGGAGACTCGGCCCGCGGCGCTGCCACTTGACCGGGGGCGTCGCCTCCGGTTCCGCGGAGCCGGGCACGGGGGTGGGAGGCGTGTTCAGCCCCTTCCTCCGCTCTGCCCCTTCCTCCGCTCTGCCCGGCGCCTTCCCCCATCCTGCGCTTCCCCTCCCCCACGCGCGGCGGCGCGCGCCCCAGTCCCCGCGTGCACGCGCGGCGGCGGGCGGGCGGGCGCCCGGCTCTCGGGCGTGTGCGAGGCGTGAGGTGGAGATGGGGGCGGAGGGAGCCGGAGCTGTCACAGGCCCCGGGTCCGCCTGACCGAGCCAAGTAGGGTGTCATGGCCGCGGGGGGCAGCGGCTGCACTTCCTCTGCGGGCGGCGGCGGCGGCCGGGGAGTTAATCCTCGACGCTCGGGTCGGTGTGTGTGTATTTGTGTTCGGTGTGTGCGCGGCGGGGAGGAAAGGGGGTGGAACTGGGTCCGACCGAGAAGCCGGAGCGGGGGTCGCTCTTGTCCCCTCCCCGGGTATTTGCCGGAGCCGTGGCCTCGCCGAGAGCTTCGCCCCCCCAACCCCCAGCCTCTCGGGCCTCGGGTGGCTTTTTCCCCCACGGGCAGGAGGGAGTGTGCACGGGGGCGCCCCAGGAGGGGCCGGGCGGCCGAGCTGCGCCTCTCACACTGTGTGTTTTGTCTGTTTTTCTCTCCCAAGGTCCCGTTTCCCTCTGTGCGGCGGCCGGCGGGACTATAAGGGCTTAACTCATATATTTAACCCCCCTCCAAAAAGTAAGTGGCCCGTGTGGTGTCTCCGCTCCGCCCGCCGCCCCCTAGCCCCAGTCCATCCTTGTGTCTGACTCTCCTGTCCTCCAGCATTGTTATTTCCCCATCTTTGCTTCGGTGCTGCTGCTGTGTGGGGAAATGCTTTCTCGTGCTCCTCCGTCCCCCAGACCCAGTCTTCGGGGAGGCGCAGAATTCCAGCCCTTTCTCCCCCTCTCCCCCCGTGGGGAATATTCTTGGGAACCAGGTCTTCCCCAGCAGAATCTAGGAGATTGTATCCGTACGCTTGGGCCCCTCATCCCCTCCTTCCCGACAGGGTTTCGTTGGAAGGAATTATGCAAATCCTGCTTTCTGGTGTCCATTCAGCGGCAATTTCATGCGGTGAGAAGTTCTCTTTGTTGTGCGAGGGGGAGAACAGACACTGATTTAATAGACATATCTGTTGGGGGGAAGGGTGGAGGGGGTGTGGAGAGGCTCAGTTTGGAAGAATTACAGCACTTGGTTAGCTCAGTGTCTTTGTGTTTGAGCTTTCTGGCTTGACAGGAGGGTATGCCCTTTACAATGTCCCACAAGAGATGTCTTCTGTAATAGATTAAAAAGCAGAACAGAAACTTTAAATAAGTGAAACATAAGGTAACCTTTACGTAGAGAATATAAGCCTTTGCATTTCTGCAGTGTTTCATTATGAAGATATATGTGAATTTTGTTAAGGATTTAGACTGTAACATCAAAATTAATTAAAACAGGCAACAATGCTTTAAGGTGTCTGATTATCACTTTGGTTGTCCACAGGTTAAAGAACATTTTAAAAACATACTTGTGTAAGTAATAAAGGCACGAATCAATTTTTTGGTGTAAGTTGACTTGTGGGTAAATTTTAAAATTTCCCTCCTGCCAATCCAAGCCCAGCTCTGCCCTCCAGAAAGCCTTTTGGCTATCAGTTACCATTTACTCTGTCTCTGTATTTTTTTCAGATCTATCCTACATTTGCTAAAATGTTATATCAGATTAAGCTCTTTTTGAATTATTTGTAACCATCATATGAAAGAGTTTATGAAGGCATGCAGGTTTTGAGAAGTGTGAAATTAATAAGTTTTCAGAATTATGAATATAAAAATCCTGAAATTATTTTGAAGAATTTTTAGTTCTTGTATTTCACTTTTTTCGAGATTGGTTTTTTTTGGTAGGGCTTTTTAGTTTTTAAAAGGTTTTGAAATTGACTATAACCCAGTAGCTTTCATAAGTTACTGTTACTTTAGATGGTTTTAATGAGTTGTTTATCTTATTCTAATTCTGTTTGCTTTGAATCCTTGCCTTCTGCCTCAGGCCCCCTTTTTATCAGTCATTGCTAGTATTAGTGGTTACTTATTGCTGCTTGACAAGGTTGTGGGTTTTTTTTTTTATTTTTTCCTTTTCCCTTAATGACTAACAAAATTCTGTAAATAACTGAATTGAATATCAAATTTTGATTCGTTTTTTTGAGGGGGGATTTTAATCTGGTCATCAGTTTCCTTAAAGCATACTTTTAACTCCAAATTTCCACTTTGAAGGTAGTAAAGTTCAGGAGATATTTAAAGTCCAGAGTGCAGAGCAGTAATTCATAGTTGATAGTCTCACAGCTAAAATCAATTGGGTTTCGTATTTTCTCTTTTGTTATATGTAATTTCTTTTAAGAGGAGAGTTCTAAGTAAATTAATAGTAGTGTTAACTTTCTATACTTAAAAAGGCTAGCAGTGATTGATGCTCATATAATGCAAAAGGCAACTATGTTGTCACTAGCAAACGTAATAATTCCTCGTTTATTTTAATGAGATTGGTTCTGAACAGTTAACCTTCTATTTCATTCTGTTGACTGATTATTTTAGTACTTTAGGGTCATTTGGTTTCTAAATGATACTTAATTTATACCAGTCTTGGATTAAAAATGAATTCTCATTTATTTCCAAAATCTAATTCTCCTGTTTGGGGGGACTGTGTGGTGGGGTACATCAGGATTGTGGAGGTGTTTGTGTTTCCATTATTACGTTTAGTTGAATTGGAGTCAGTAGCAGTTTCAGACAGTGATTATGATCAAGATGGATATTTGGTACCCAGGTGATTATTGAGGTGGCCTCTGGGACTATGGCAGTCCATATTCCAGGAAGGTCGAAGTTCTCTCTGCTGCTTGGTGTGATGTAACCTATTGCTTGGCTGCTCCTCATCCTTGCTGTATTCTCAAAAAGCTCTTCCCAATGTAGGGAAAGTTGTGTTGATTTCAGCTTACTCAACTTGGTTGAAAAAGGAGAGCATAGTAAGTCTTTTTGACTTAGAGTTATTTCAAATTGCCCTGATTCCCTCAGATGTGCTTGTAGATGGAGCAGTTCTAGGAAGCATCTGAATGACCTTTTTTTTTTTTTTAAGATTTTATTTATTTATTTGAGAGAGAGAGAATGAGAGAGAGCACATGAGACGGGTTAGAGTCAGAGGGAGAAGCAGACTCCCTGCCGAGCAGGGAGCCTGATGCGGGACTCGATCCAGGTACTCCAGGATCATGACCTGAGCTGAAGGCAGTCGCTTGGCTGAGCCACCCAGGTGCCCACCTTTTTTTTTTTTTTAAATTTTAGCCTTATGGGCTATACTGGATGGCCTGTAATTTCTTTCAGTGAGAATTAGATGTTCAGTGTCTGGAGACGTGCCACTTCTGAGCACCCACCTAATTATTTAGCTGCTTGTATTAGTGTTGTTTTTAGAAATGAAAGGCAGTTAGGTAAGTACTTCATTTAAATTTGAACCTGGCACTGTGGGCAGACGAAAGGGGAGGCTACCCTAACCTTAAGGAACTTTTAGTACTTAGAGAAGATATAGTGTATTCAATAATAGAAGATATAGTGTATTCAATAATAGTACAAGGCAAAAGGTGCCATACCATGGTGCAAGCGAGTGCTAGGGGTATTTAGAAGTGAAAGAAATTTCTTGAAATGATGTAGGAAGGCTTCATGAAGAAGGTGGCAGATTTTTGCTTCATTTTGATGAATACGGAAGAGGCATTTCTGTCGTGAGAAACAAGCAAAAGTGGCAAAGGACAAGAATGGGTTGAAACTGTTTAAGTCTGTTTAAACTGCAAACCATGATTCATGTAGGGGATGTATAGATGATAGGTTTGCAAAGATAGGTTGTAGGATTTTCTAATGCAGGTTAAAAAGTGGGGTCTCTTTGTTAGCCACCTTGGGGTTTACAGTGCAGTTCTCTCCTTAGCCTAGGGGAGGAATGTTTCCTTTATTTGACAATTTCATTGCGGAACTCAACAATGACACATAATTGTTTTTTAAATCATCTTGACAGGAATGATGCTGTTATCCAAAACAGTGTCTCTTTTAAGTAAACTCATTGGAGGCTATACTATATTCCATTGCACAAAACCTATTTTTGGAATGGCCTAAAATCAGTGGCATATGTATTCTTTGAACACCCTTAGTATTGACAAATTTTCATCCTTAGAGGTCACATTTGGTATTTGGAAACAGTTGAAAAATATCTTTGTGGCACATAAAAGTATGTGTTAAATAATGAGATTGGTTTTCATTATTTATTATTTTCATTATTTCCTGGTTTGCAAACTGGCTGTGAAGCTCAGCAGAGGGGTTTGATTTGTTTTGATATGCCTCAGAACTTCTCTCTTCTTACTTCCTTTATGTCTACCCATCTGCTGTATGGAATCTGGATATTCGGTAGATGTGAATAAACAAAGCTGTTGTTTTTGTAGTTTCAGGTTAAAAACTTACCGTCACTACCCTCCACATTATCTACTCTGTTTGCGAATATTTAAAAAATTCTTTTACTACTCCTTACAGTTGCACATTGTTTTGGGGATAATTCCAGTGTGAACTATTAGCTCATTTTATTGTCTCTTGTATGCAGGAAGTATCCCAAGTACAGTGGTCCTTACCCTGAATTTTTTCTTTTTTCAATTGAAATACAATTTACATACCATAAAATTCACGCTTTTAAAATACACAATTCAGTAATTTTAGTTTATTTGCTACATTGTTCAAACATCACTGTGTAATTCCAGAACACTTTCATTACCTGAAAAAGAAACCCCAAACCCATTAGCAGTCATTTCCCATTCCATCTGCGACCCAGCCATTGGCATCCCCAGTCTTTCTGTTTCTGTGGATTTGTCAATCTTGGGTATTTCGTATAAATGTAATCGTACAATATATGGTCTTTTGTGTCTGCCTTCTTAGCATGTTTTCAAGATTCATCCATGTTGTAGCATTTAGTGTTTTCTGTGGCTAAATAATACTGCATTGTATAAGCATACTATGTTTTGTTTATCCATCAGTTGTTGGGCATTTGGACTGTTTCCCCTTTTTGCCTGTTGTGAATTATGTTGCTATGAACATTTGTTTCCACTTTTCTTGGGTATGTAGGTAAGAGTGAGATTGCTGGGTCACATGATAACTTTTTTAACTTTTTGAAGAACTGCCAAACTGTTTTCCAAAGCAGATGCAGTATTTTATATTCCCACCAGCAGTGTATGAGGATTCCATTTTCTCTACCCCCCTGCTAATAACACTTGTTATTGTCTGTCTTTTTGATTATAGTTATTTTAGTGGGTAGGTCTGAAGTGGTATCTCATTGTGGGTTTTTATTTGCATTTCCCTAATGACCCCGGTGATGTTGAGCATTCTTTCACATGCTTATTGGCCATTTGTGTATCTTCTTTGGAGAAATTTGTATTCAGATCCCTAACTCATTTTAAAATTGAGTTATTTGTCTTTTTATTGTTGAGATGTAAGAGTATATTCTGGTTACTAGACCCACATTAGTGTATGATTTGCAAATTTTTTTATCATACTCTCAATTTAAAAATAATTACAGATCAGAAGGAAACTTACTTTGTAAAGGGAATAATTTATATAGTAGTGGATTGATAGGAGAGAACTAGAATAACTGGAAAGGCTTGCTTTAATATCTTTTATATGAATTATTAAAATTGTGGTTTTTAAAAATACTGTATTTATTTTAGAGCACAGGCGGTGGGGGAGCAGAGGGAGAGGGAGAGAATCTCAAGCAGACTCTGTGATGCGCACAGAGCCCCATGAGGGGTTTGATCTCACGACCCTGAGATCATGACCTGAGCCTAAAACCAAGAGTTGGAAACTTAACTGACTGAGCCACCCAGGTGCCCTGTGTTTTTTTTTTTTTTTTTTTTTTAAGTAATCTCTCCACCTGTCATAGGGCTTGAACTCATGACCCCAGGACCAAGAGTTGCATGCTCTACTGACTGAGTCAGCCAGGGACCCCAAAATTGTTGGGTTATTTGATGGAGTTGTGTCACAACACAGATATACTTTGCTATCCAAATCTTTGAAATTCCGCCTTTCTATACCATATATCAAATTCAGATAATGTGGTAAACCACATTATTTAAATCTGTTCTATGCTTGAGTTTTGAATAGTAAATAACAAAAGTTTGGGTGCAGAGGGAGACCTTTATTTAGATATTTTGTCTGAATCTTTTCTAAGTTTGAGTAGTGAGAGAAATCTATACAATAGGCAGTAATTTTGAAATTTAAGATTGTATTTTTTGGTTGCATTTTATGAAACTCAGATATTTGATAGTTTATATTTACTTATTACAAGTTATTATATGATCTTATTTATGGTTCTAAACTATACTGTTTTAAAAGACTTTTGAATTTTGTGAGTAGTGAGTTTCTCCAATTTTTAATTGGTTAGATTTGGTGTCACAAAGTGTCAGGTGTAATGATGTCTTAAGGATGAAATTGAGAATCTTAGGAGGTAGGTGGGAGAATTAGTCTAAGAATCCTTTACTTAATGGATTGTGAGGGGTATGTTAGGAAGGCTGTATAGTTGACACCTTATAATGATTTATTGTCTTGTTTTTTTTCCTTTTGTTCCACATGTTTATTTTTTGTTAGAGAGAAATATGGATTCTTTTGATTTATCACATAATCAGTTTTCTGAATGTTATGTAGTCCAAGGAAGTTACATGTGTAAAGCCAGTTTTTGTTGAGTGACCGAATGATAATGAAGTTCTTATCATCCAGTTTTGGGTAATGTGTATTTTTGAATTGTAAGAGCAGGGTAAGTCAAAGGGAATGGCTACAAGAAAAAAGAATGTATGTAACAGTAATTTATAGATTTATATTTGAAGTTTTGATATTTGGAAACAAGAAATTAATATGTTTGAGATGTTTTCTACTAAGGAGAAAAAAATTTACTCAATTGTATTTTTCAGTTGTATTCAAAACTATTAACAATTGTACTTTACCATTTGAAGTAAGGAAGTATTTCTTATAACTTCTAAATCATTAGAAGTTAGTCCATCACAGTTTTTTTTACAAAGTTTGAACTGGATCATGTAGAAACAAAGTTGTCTCACAAGATTTTTAGTAAGTGTAATAATGTAGGGGAATAAACAAATTCTCCAAAACTTGACATATAGAAAGCTCTAGAAAAATCTACATTAATGGTGTCCCCATCTTACACCTACATAGCACATTTTATACTTAAAAAAAAAAACAAAACCCTTTTACATACACTATTTTATTACCTTTATTTAGGAATGTAGGAAGAAAAGATGGGTATTAAAAAATAATTGGTTAGTTGGGAAACATTGAGTAATAACTCTTACTGAAGCAATCAGGGGATTTCCCGTACCATAAATGCTTCCTCTTATCCACAGAAATAATTGTGTGATATTTTAATGTTTGAAATATTTACCTAACTTACAGTAAAAGGTAAAAGTAAAACACAGAATTGAACTCTTCCAGAAGCAAATTTTTTATTTAACTTGCTGCAATCGCTGTATGAAGTTACGTAGACGTTTTCCACTTCTGTGAAGTATGCTAACACATCAAGACTTACGTTTAGGTTAGAAGATGTTAACACCAGTATTATTTCCCATGAGAGCTGGTATTATTGGAAAACTGTTGTATGATGAGCATTTTTATTCTCATTAGTAATACTAGATAGTCTGTGACCATTATTTGATTCACTGTTAGCTTGCTTTTCATAAAATCTGAGTCATTTTATCATCATCATTAATAAATGATTATTGTATATGTTTCTCTTACTAGTTGGCTTTTTAGAGGTTTGTTTCCAGAGAGTAAAGGCCTCTTCTCCCTCTCCTAAACTTATAATGTGAAGGGAAGAAAAACTAATTTTAAGAGGATCTATAGGATGTATTTTGCTTGGTGAAAGAAAATCCCACATGTGAAAATGTGAAATATATATATATTTTGTACAACAGAATTCACATCTATTTAACATAAGCATGTATGTTTAGAATTATTGGTTTAGGGGTGCCTGGCTGGCTGAGTTGGAGGAGCATGTGACTCTTGATCTTGGACTCATGAGTTTGAGCCCCACGTTGGGTGTAGAGATTATTTAAATAAATAAATAAATAAATATTGGTTTATACAAATTTCAAAAATGTGTACAATGTATGTAGAAGAGAGAATTGTTGACTTTGTTAAACTGAGACATGTTTATGTTCAGTTTGATGTGTGCTTGTTTTTCACGTTTTTTTATTATCTCCACTGTATGGGAATTTGTAGGCTTCCTCCTGAACACTTTCCTTCCTCACAATCAATGTAGGCATATTTTCTAGGTCCTTTGTAGGCATTTGTCTCTATACTTCTATTGTTCTTTTTCTGTCTTTCAGATTCATGATTTATCAAAGGTAGAAAGGATGCTAGAACTTGTTTACTTCTTCAACCATATTAATTAAAGAGAAAGGAATTTTTAAAAAAATCTTTCATTTTAGAAAATTTCAAACATAGACGAAAACAGAAAGAATAAAACCATGAACACCCTAGCTATCTCAGCTAATGGCCAGTATTTTATTCCCACTGGATTATTTTGATGCAAATCCCAGGCATCATATTTACTATTGAATTTTTCTCGGCAGCCTTTTGTATAGTATGGTCTCCCTCTTTCCACCTCCCATCCCCATCGTAAATTTAAAGAAATAAAATATCTAAATATGGAGAAGACAAGTTTTTGTTGTTTTACTAATTCTTTAAAAAGCTAACAGATATTGAGCTTTTCCTGTGTGCCAGACAAGATCCCTTTGATGTTACTGTTAAACAGGTGGAGAAACAGATTTGGAAAGATTAAGGATTTCATTCATGATCACTGAGTAAAGAGTGGTAGACCCAGGACTGGAATTCAAAAGCCTATGCTCTTTAATCTTAAACATTCAAGCACATATGCCCTCCTTTTAGACTTTTCTATTTGGTTCTACCAAGTTGCCCCTTTTTTCTTTGTTTACAACTTCTAATTGCTTATTTGATTTATATTACATTAAAGAATTCTGGTTTTTCTGCCCATAATCTTATTGGTAACATAATTACTCTTTCAGTTCTCTGTCCTGGAATGCCTTGCCCCTTTCTCTAGCATTATCATCCTGTTTGGCTTTCCTCATTCTTCTTGGTTTTTTAGTTTTGTTGGTGGTATTCAGAGCTAAGTAGGTTTCTGAGCTGAATGGTTCCACTGGCTTAGTTTTTCTTCGTATGTTGCTAGACTGGCCTTTCTTCACCATTGGCTGAGATTTGAGCATAGGCTGACAAAGAGGAAAGGCAGCAAAGGCTATCCAAGTGATACTGATGCTGAGCCTTAAGCTCTATGAGCCTTCCATGTGGACTGGCCTAGTTCAAGGCACTTTGAAGTTTGTAATAAAAGCCTTCTCGTAACAGTGTGTAGCTGCCTGGCCTTTTCTTCTATTCATAACCTTCCCAGAGAACTCAAGGGTTGGGGGCGAGGGTGGAGGGGCAAACAGGGTAAAGCAGATTGGGGTCAGGATTTAGGATTCCTTGACTTTAGCCAAATGCCTTCTCAGTTTTTTTTTTTTTTTCTTTTCTCTCTAAAGACTCTATTCATTTATTTGACAGAGAGAGACACAAGCAGGGAGAGTGGGAGAGGGAGAAGCAGGCCTCCCGCGGAGTAGGGAGCCCGATGCGGGGCTCGATCCCAGGACCCTGAGATCATGACCTGAGCCAAAGGCAGACGCCCAACGACTGAGCCACCCAGGCGCCCGCCTTCTCAGTTTTAACCTTCTGTGACTTAGATTTGGTGCAGTTTGGTAATATTTTTAAATGTGTGCTAAAAAGGGAAGTTGTTGAATTGTGTGTAATTACTGAGAAAGGGAAGGGGTGATTTGGCAAATTTTAAAAATAATACAGTTTTGGGGGCACCTGGCTGGCTCAGTTGGAAGTGCATGCGACTCTTGATCTTAGGGTTGTAAGTTTGAGCCCCACGTTGGGTATAGAGATTACTTAAAAATAAAATCTTTAAAGAAAATATGCTGTTTGGTAATTCAGACATCACTGATCTTAGATAAAATGCTTCAGTAATATAAGAAGATGTTGTGACAAAAGTAATGGGGACAAATTCCCATCAAAATAAAATGGGAAGTTCCTTGCCTTTGCTAATAAGTATAAAAAATGAGAGGAACATAAATGTTTGTGACTCTGTCCCCGTGTTGAAATGAGGCTTTTTTTATTGAATGATTAATGATATAAATACTAATCTCATCACAAGTGTTAGGTTATGTGAGTTTTCATTCAGCTTGTAAGGAAGTGGAAAAAGTTTAATTTGTATAAATGAGAATTGATTAGCTTGTCCTGATCACAGTACAGTGATATTTTAATTATGTGTAGGCATTAAGCAGTCCATAAATCATTGGGAATTGCTGTTTAAAAAAACCTTTAAGCTGGTTATTTTTCTGTGAGCGTTTAATACAACTGACACATCTGTTAAAATGATTTGTTTAATATATCACCTATGTTCAATGGCCAGTGTACTAAAATTTTACTTATTATTTACCTATTGGTTAAGTTACCTATGGCAATAATATTTTTATGATACTGTGTTAGCTACTTTATCTAGATTGGTTTCTGTTCTAGAAAGAGAATAAGTCAGGATAAAGATAAATAATATGGGTTAATTTCCAACAATTTTTTTTAAGAGGTACTAGAATTTTTGCTTTATTGACATTTTTAAAAGAACAAGAAGTATGATTGAAGTGATAAAGCTATTACCATGTGAGACTTGTACAACTAATTTTTGTGTGTTTATTACTATATATAGCTCCTTGTGTTTATTAAAATAAATTTTGGCATGTTAAAATAAATAGACATATGCAGAGAGTCAGAAATCCACATGTATATCTGCTGAAAACAGTTTCAAGACCCACTGCTATGGCTACCAACATATAATCTTATCTAAAAGATAACATTCCTTTTGGCCCCTTTCGCCTTAGGCAAAGAACTTCTGTTTAATCTTAAATAACATATACTGTATCAAAGATTAGTACATTTTATTGGTGCAAGGCAAGAGTACATTCATAAATGGGCAAAAGACAGAGAAGAGAAACTAGAATTTTCCGTATTAGGTGAGAAGACTAGGTAGGAGTTGTCAGGAGCTATAAAACTGTGGGACTTAATTTTTCTAGGAAACAGTAGGCCACATAGTTTACAGTCCAACCTCGAATGAGTTGTGTTGGTCAAGACTGTTAAACTACCAAGAAGATTAAATTATCCACATATTTCCATCTTTTAAAAGCAAGAATGGGGCGCCTGGGTGGCTCAGTTGGTTAAGCGTCTGCCTTCGGCTCAGGTCATGATCCCAGGATCCTGGGATTGAGTCCCACATCAGGCTCCCTGCTCAGCGGGGAGTCTGCTTCTCCCTCTGCCCCACCCCCCCACTCGTGTTCTCTCTCTCTCTCTTGCTCTCTCAGATAAGTAAATCCTTTTTTAAAAAAGGCAAGAAAATGTATATTAACGGAGAAGAGTTATTCTAACATAGCCACACTGATTAAAAAAAAAGTAAACTGATGTGGCAAAGACGGAACCAGAGATGTTGATGACCCAGACGTTTTTTACCTTTCTGTTTTCTCCTTTTCTAAGGATTTAAATTTTACTTTGGAAAAAGTGGAAAGTTTGCTCTTTTTAAATGATTAAAAAATGTTTATTATCTCCCAGACATTAAAAAATTATTTCTTAAAACTATAAAGATGGTAAGGTAAGAATACCTTTAGTAATTATTGTACCTAAGTCACCCAATCCATATTTTGTCAGATACTGTTTAACAAGTAATCCTGATGAGATCAACTGGTTTGAGGAATATGAATATCCACTGGCAGGTAAAAAAGGTAAAGAATAAGCGCTGTATTAAGAAACCGAAAGGAAGGATCCATTGTCAAATCATGTTGCTATCAGCATCTGGTTTTTGTGACTCAAGAACAGAAGTATAAGCAATAATAGTAATGATAACTATTGGTATTATATTTGACTGGAGTATGAAATAAGTAGCACACTTTAAAACGATGCTTAAAGGATGCTTGCTCTCAGATGGCATATATACAGGATCTTCAGATGTTTGGTCCAGTAATGCAGCCTAGGATTCTGCCAAGAATGTTCTTTTAGGAATGAGTAAATTGCTTTTTCATGGTACAGTTTTCATTCATCTTTCTTCTCTATTCTATACAGCTCCATTTTTTCTTTGTGTTTCTTTTTCTTTCTTTTTGTGTGTGTAAAATAAATTGATATATGTTTGGAAATGCATCAAATTAAGTATACTGAATTAACTTTTTTTTTTTTTACTGGTTATCAGGGAGATTTAGGTTCCTTTATTTTCTTTTTTTAAATTTTATTTTATTATGTTATGTTAATCACCATATATTACATCATTAGTTTTTTTTTTTTTAAAGATTTTATTTATTTATTTGAGAGAGAATGAGAGACAGAGAGCATGAGAGGGAGGAGGGTCAGAGGGAGAAGCAGACTCCCCGCCGAGCAAGGAGCCCGATGCGGGACTCGATCCAGGGACTCCAGGATCATGACCTGAGCCGAAGGCAGTCGCTCAACCAACTGAGCCACCCAGGCGCCCTACATCATTAGTTTTTGATGTAGTGTTCCATGATTCATTGTTTGCATATAACACCCAGTGCTCCATTCAATACATGCCCTCTTTAATACCCATCACCAGGCTAACCCATTCCCCCCACCCTCGAATTAACTTATAAAATAAATGTATGCATATGCAGGTTCTCCTCTCTTATCTGAAAGTAGAGCATTTCTGTGAAACCTTCTGTAAGCTGAAATGGCGTAGAGCAAAGAAGCAATTACCAACTATTTATATGGAAAAATTTTGCACATTCCCAGACCCAAGAAATAAGCTCTCCTGGGTTTTTCTGATACCCTGGGATGCATCTTGTTAATGGATGCAAGAAAAAAAATTGAGGTAAAGTACAGATGCTCACAGACACAGTTCAAAGTTAGGGTGGCTTGATGCTGAGTGTAGTTCAAGGGAAGGAGCCTGGTGGTGCCACTCTAGCTGCTCAGGGTGCACACTGCCCCTGTAACAGCTTGCTGTGAAACAAATGCTGACCACTGTTTCAGTTTTTGCCATTTTTTATAAAAGCGAGATGGTGTAATGCAAACTTTTGGAAAAGTGGGGGATACCTGGATTTTAGTCTAGGGGGAAACCAATATCTTCAGAAGCCCGTGGAGATAGGAAAGACTTTAGAAGTGGAAATAATGGTGATCATACTTAAGAGAATGACATTAATTAGACAGTTCAGTAGTGAAACATACATATTCAGTGAAGTCTTTTTACTTTTTAGTGAATGTTTTTTGCTCTATTTGCATCACTGTTTATATTAAATCTGTAAAACAATTTTATTTTGATACAATGCAAATAGTTTTGTCTCTTCTGGCTTTTGTCCATTTATGAATTTTAAAAAAGTTAAAAGTTGCAACCTTTCTTGAAGTTAACCATTAAGTCTTCCTTTTCTTTTTAAAACACCAAGTTACGTGAAGAACATTTGTACTTCCAGAGAAAATACATAATGTACAAAAATAATTTTAGACATGAATTTGTATGCTTTTCAATTATTAACCATGGGCTGCTAACCCTTTAAAGATTGTATCTTGATAGGATGGAAGAGGTTGTTAAATGTATTTTGCATTCACAAGTTTTAATTCCTTTCATCATCTCTCCAGTTGTTCATCACATTCTAAGGCCCATTCTGGAAGCACTTGCATATAACAACAACAAAATGTGACTTTGGATCAAGCAGACCTGGGTACAAATTTTATCTTCACACTTTACCACCTATGGGAATGTAGAGAGAACTAATTTTAGTTCATTGTTATATTAAATAGTATTAATAGTAAATACCGTGTAGGAGGGTTGTGAGAATTGACTAAGAAACAAAGACCTTTATCTTTGCTTAATAAATAATAGATCGCTTGAAAGAAATCCGTTGAAGCTGATTGACGGAATTTGCTTTTTAGATATAATCTTAAAATTATAACATAGTTTTGTCTAAATATTTTTGTAATAAAGAATGATGATTCTTCTCTCTGGAATTTAAATTGCATTGTATTTGGTCTTTTCAAAACTTTTATATATTTACAGCTTATCTGTGTAATGGTTTGGGTGATGGCAATTTACACATCATTATCACATTTATTGCTACATTCTATAGGATAGGGTGGCAAAAATACTTGTTTGTATGCTTTTTGCCAACAGAACTACCACATACTTTTTCTTAGAAAAAATAGTCCCATCTTAGGCAGTGGTGTAGAGTGGGAAAAATCCTGGGGGAGGAGCACTAGGTTCTAGTATAGCTATGACTATAGCTGTGTGGTTTTGAGTAAACATACTTCATCTCTGCATCTTGGTTTTCTTATCTGTAAAATAAGGTCTTGGAGAGCCTTCTAAATACAATATTTTGAGAAAAATTATTGTGTTGATTTGCATTGTTGAATAGACCCATGCATTTCAGGAGAGAAAAGTTGACATGATATTAGGAAATATTGTATATATTGGGGCATGAGAACTAAACTAGTGTACTCAAAGATGGTTGCCTTATAAAATGTTCATGAGAATAAAGGCTATTTATTCATCTTTAAGGACAAAGCAGGACACACAAAGAATGGGCAGTAGCTCCCCAAGCTCATGTAAAAATATGTAATTTTTCTCACTAAGAATATGTAGCTATATACTCACGAGGTGGGAGAAAGTTTGCCTCATTTAGCTAATGATAATTGAATCTGTATATTTCATATAATGTAAATGTGGTTTCTCTTTTTTTCCTAGTACTGTTTTCCATGGTGGCTGCACCAGTTTACATTCCCACCAGCAGTGCACAGGAGTTCCCTTTTCTCCACATCCTTGCAAACACTTATTTCTAGTTGATAATAGCCATTCCAACAGGTGTGAGGTGATAGCTCATTGTGGTTTTCATTTGCATTTCCCTGATGATTAATGATGTAGAACATCTTTTCATGTATCTGTTAGCCATCTATATATCTTTTTTTTTTTTAAAGATTTTATTTATTTATTCATGAGAGACAGAGAGAGACAGAGGCAGAGGGAGAAGCAGGCTCCCCGTGGAGCAGGGAGCCCGATGCGGGACTCGATCCCAGGACCCTGGGATCATGACCTGAGCCGAAGGCAGACGCTTAACTGACTGAGCCACCCAGGCATCCCCACCTATATATCTTCTTTGGAAAAATGTCTGTCTAGATTTTCTGCCTATTTTCTAATTGGATTATTTGGGGGGATTTTTTGCTTTTGATTTGTGAATTCTTTATATATTTTTGATATTAGCCCATTTTCAGACACATCATTTGCAAATATTTTCTCCCATTCAGGTGCCTTTTCACTTTGTTGATGGTTTCCTTTGCTGTGCAGAGGCTTTTTAGTTTGATGTAGTCCAACTTGTTTATTTTTGCTTTTGTTGTTTTTGCTGTTGGTGTCAGATTAAAAAAAAAAAAAATCATTACCAAGACTGATGTCAAAGAGCTTATTGCCTTTGTTTACTTCTAGGAGTTTTGTGGTTCAGATCTTTAATCCATTTTGAGTTAATTTTTGTGTATGGTGTAGGATAGTGTCAAATTTCATTTTTTTGCATGTGGCTGTCCAGTTTTTCTAATACTATTTATTGAAGAGACTGTCCTCTCCCCATTGTATATTCTAGGCTCCTTTGTCATAAATTGACCATATATGCGTGGGTTTATTTCTGGGCTCTGTTCTGTTCCTTTGATCTGTGTGTCTGTTTTTATGCCAATACAATACTGTCTTAATCACTAATAGTTTGTAGTATAGTTCGAAATCAAGGAGCATGATGTCTCCAGGTGTATTCTTCTTTCTCAAGATTGGTTTGGCTCCTCAGGGTCTTTTATAGTTCCATACAAATTTTAGGATTATTCTGTTTTTGTGAAATATGCCATTGGAATTTTGGTAAGGATTGCATTGGATCTGTATATTGACTTGGGTAGTGTGGACATTTTAACAATAAGTAACTTTTCCAGTCAGGAGCATGGACTATCTTTCTATTTATTTGTGTCTTGCTTTAGTTTCTTTCATCAGTGTCTTGTTTTCAATGTACAGATATTTCATCCTCTTGGTTAAGTTTATATCTAAGCATTTTATTCTTTTTGGTGCAGTTGGAAGTGGGATTGTTTTCATTTCTTTTTGGTAGTTTATTTTTTGTGTATATAAATGCAACAGATTTTTGTGTATTTGTATCTTGCAACCTTACAGAATTCATTTATTCTAATACTGTTTTGATGGAATCTTCAGAATTCTCCTTATGTAATACTGTGTTATCTGCAAATAGTGATAGTTTTATTTCTTCCTTTCCAATTTGCCCTTTCTTTCTTTTTCTTGCTTAATTGTTCTGACTAGGATTTCTAATACTATGTTGAATAAAAGTGGTAACAGTGGGTGGGCATCTTTGTCTTGTTCCTGATCTTAGAGAAAAAGCTTTCAGCTTTTCACCATTGAGTATGAAATTAGTAGGTGGCTTGTCATATATGGCTTTTATTATGGTGAGGCATGTTATTGAGAGTTCTTATCATAAATGGATGTTGAATTTTGTCCAGTGCCTTCCCTGCATCTGTAGAGATGATATGATTTTTATCCTTCATTTTGTTACTGTAGTGTGTCACATTGACTGATTTTATAGCTGTTGAGCCATCCTTGCAAACCTGAAGTAAGTCACACTTGATCATGGTGAATAATACTTTCAACGTATTATTGCTTTGGGTTTCTTAATATTTTGTTGAGGATTTTTGTATGTCTGTGTGTCAGGGTGTTAGCTTGTAGTTTTCTTTTCTTGTGGTATCTTGCTTGGTTTTGGTTATTAGGGTAGTGCTGGTCTCCTAAAATGAGTTTAGAAGAGTTTCCTCCTTTTCTGTCTTTTGGAGGAGTTTGAGAAGGATTGGTGTTAATTCTTTTTTGCGTGTTTGGTAGAATTCACCAGTGAAACTCTGTGGTCTTAGACTTTGTTCATTGGGAGGTTATTGATTACTGATTCAGTCTCCTTACTAGTAATCAGTCTGTTCATATTTTTTATTTCATCATGATTCAGTTTTGGTAGGTATATGTTTGTAGAAATTTATCAATTTCTTCTAGGTCGTCCAGTTGACATATAATTGTTCATAGCGGTCTCTTAGGATCCTTTGTGTTTCTGTGGTATCAGTTATAACATCTCTTTCTTTTCTCTCTTTCTGATTTTGAGTCCTCTCTTTCTTGGTGAGTGTAGCTACAGGTTTGTCAATTTTGTTTATCTTTTCAAGGTACCAGCTTTTCATTTCATTGATTTCTTTTTTTCCTCTGGTGTCTTTTTAGTCTCGATTTCATTAATTTCTGCTCTAATCTTTATTAATTCCTTCCTTCTACTAACTCTGGGCTTTGTTCTTTATCTTCTTTATGAGCCGTACAGTAGGTTGTTTGATACTTTTGTTTCTTGAGGTAGGCATTTGTCACTATGAACTTCTCTCTTAGAATTTCTTTTACTGCATTCCATAAATTTTGGTTTCTTACATTTTCATTTTCTCTTTGTCAAGGTATTTTTTATCTTTTTTTTTTTTTTTTAAAGATTTTATTTATTTGAGAGAGAGAGAATGAGAGACAGAGAGCATGAGAAGGAGGAAGGTCAGAGGGAGAAGCAGACTCCTTGCCGAGCAGGGAGCCCGATGCGGGACTCGATCCCGGGACTCCAGGATCATGACCTGAGCCGAAGGCAGTCGCTTAACCAACTGAGCCACCCAGGTGCCCTTTTTTTTTTTTTTTTAAAGATTTTATTTATGTCAAGCTATTTTTTAAATTTCTCTCTTTTTTTTTTCTTTTTACAGATTTTATTTATTTATTTGAGAGGGAGAGAGAATGACAGAGTGCCCGCGTGAGCACACAAGCAGGGAGAGGGGCAGAGGGAAAGGAGAAGCAGACTCCCTACTGATCAGGGAGACCAACGTGGGGCTTGATTCCAGGACTCTGGAATCATGACCTGAGCCGAAAGCAGACGCTTAACCAACTGAGCCACCCAGGCGCCCCAATTTCTCTTTTGATTTCTTTGACCCATTTGTTGTTCAGTAGCATGTGGTTTTATTTCCACGTATTTGTGAATTTTCCAGCTTTGTGTAGTTTCTGGTATCATACCATGTGGTTGGAAATGATGCTTGATACGATTTCAGTCCTCTTAAATTTATTAATAATTGTTTTGTGGTTTATCTTGGGAAATGACCTGTCACGTACTCTATCTTGGATCTATATGCACTTGAAAATAATGTATGTTTTGTTGCTCTTGGATGGCATGTTCTCTAAATATCTGTTAAGCCTATCTGGTCTGATGTTTGCTTTAAGACCAGTGTTTCTTACTGATTTTGTGTGTATGATCTATCCATTGATGTAAGTAGGTTGTTAAAGTCCCCTGTCATTATTGTATTGCTGTTTATTTTTGATTTAGGTGTGTTAGTATTTGCTTTATATATTTAGGTGCTCCTATGTTGAGTGCATAAATTTTTAAAAAATATTTTATTTATTTATTTGACAGAGAGAAGCACAGCGAGAGAGGGAACACAAGCAGGGGGAGTGGGAGAGGGAGAAGCAGGCTTCCCGCCAAGCAGGGAGCCTGATGTGGGGCTCGATCCCAGGACCCTGGGATCATGTGAGCCCCCCAGGTGCCCTAAGATTTTTATTTATTTTAGAGAGAGGGTATGGGCACGAGTTGGGGGAGGGGTAGAGGGAGAGGGATAGAATCTCAAGCACATTCTGTGCCGAGTGGGGAGCTGAATCTCAGGACCCTGATCTCATGACCTTAGCTGAAAGCAAGAGTGGGACACTAAACTGACTGAGCCACCCAGATGCCCTGAGTGCATAAATATTCAAAATGTTTTATCTTCCTGTTGGATTGACCCTTTTATCGTTCTGTAACATTCTGCTTTGTTTCTTACCACAGCCTTTGTTTTAAAGTGTTTTGTCTGATGTAAGTATAGCTACTCCACTTTCTTTTGGTTTCCATTTGCAAAGAATATCTTGTTCCATCTTTTAATGTGTGTCTGAAGTGAGTCTTTTGTACAAAGTATAGAGATGGGTCTTTTTTTTTTTTTTTCCTTCCATTCAGCCACTCTTTGTCTTTTGATTGGAGAATTTAGCCCATTTACATTTAAAGCAACTACCAGTAGGTATGTGCTTGTTGCCATTTTGTTAATCATTTTCTGGCTATTTTTGTAGTTCCTCTCTGTTCCTTTTTTCTTCTCTTGCTCTCTTATGAGTTCATGTCTGTCTTTAGTGATATGTTTATATTCTTTTCTCTTTATATTTTGTGTATTTACTATAAATTTTTGCTTTGTGGTTACCATGAAGCTTATATATAAACCTATTTTAAATTGAGAGCGTAAGTTTGATCTCATTTTAAAGCTCAACGTTATTATTCCTCTCCAGCATTTTTTTAAAGATTTTATTTATTTAACTATTCATTGTTTGAGAGAGAGCATACACAAGCAGGGGGAAGAGCAGAGGGAGAGGGACAAGCAGACTTCTTGCTGAGTGCAGAGCCTGACACAGGGCTTGATCTCACAACCCTGAGATCATGACCTGAGCCAAAATCAAGAGTCGGGACGCTCAACCAACTGAACCACCCAGGTTCGCCCAGCATTTTGTTTTTGATGTCACATTTTACATCTTCTTTTTTCTTGTTTATCCTTTAATTATTGTAATCTTAGTTATTTTTACGGGTTCTGCTTTTTAATCTTTGTATTAGCCTTAAAAGTGATTAATCCCCTTTATTATATATTTACCTTTCCAGTGAGATTTATCCTTTCATATGTGTTCTTGTTATTCATTAGCATATGTGTTCTTGTTACTCATTAGCACCTGTTCTTTTCAGTTTTAAGAAATCCCTTTAGCAATTCTTGTAAGACCAGTTGAGTGGTGAATTCCTTTAGCGTTGGCTTGTCTCAAAAACTCTTAATCTCTCCTTCATTTCTGAACGATAACTTTGCTGGGTAGAGTATTCTTGGTTTGAAATTTTTTTCGTTCAGTACTTTGAATATATCATGCTACTTTCTTCAGGTCTCCAAAGTTTCTGCTGAGAAATCTGCTGGGTGTTTCCTTGTACATAACAAGTTGTTTTTCTCTTGCTGCTTTTAATAGTTTCTTTTTTTGTCTTTAACTTTTGACATTTCAATTATAATACGTCTTGGTGTGGGTCTCTTTTGGTTTCTCTTACTTGGAACTCCCTGGGTTTCCTGGATGTGGATGTCTGTTTCCTTCCCCAGGTTAGGGAAGTTTACGCCCATGATTTTATCAACTAAAATTTCTGCTCCTTTGTTTCTTCTTATGGGAGCTCTATTATGTGAATGTTAGTTTGTTTGATTTTTGTTCATAAGTCACTTGTGCTGTTTACTTTTTAATTTTTTTTTCTTTTTGCTGCTCTGGTTGGTGAGTACCACTGCCTTGTCTTCAGATTGACTTTTCCATTCCTTTGCTTCATTTAGTTTGTTGTTGAGTATTTCTAGTGTATTTTTTAAGTTCAATTATTTGTATTCTTGAGCTCCATAATTTTTATTTGGTACTTCTATTTTCTTCTCTTTGTTGATGTTCTCACTGTGTTCATTCTTTTCCCCAGTTCAGTTGAGCGTCTTTATGACCATTACTTTGAAATCTCTACCGTGTAAATGTTACTTATCTCTGTTTTATTAAGGTTTTTTTCTGAGGTTTTACCTGTTGTTTTGTTTGGAACATATTCCTCTGTGTTTTCATTTTGCTTGACTCTCTGTGTTTTTGTTTTGTTTAAGGTTTTATTTACTTAGAGAAAGTGAGTGAGAGAGTATAAGCAGGGGAGGGGGGCACAGGGAGAAGCAGACTCCCCGCTGAGCAGGGAGTCCAATGCGGGGCTTGATCCCAGGATCCTGGGATCATGACCTGAGCCAAAGGCAGATGCTTAACTGACTGAGCCACCCAGGCACCCCTCTGGGTGGTTTTTATACATTACATGAAAGAACCATGTCTTCTAGTCTTGAAGAAGCCTCATGTAGCAGATGAACCCTGTTGTTCAACCCTGCCTCAGCTCTTGGTTGTCTCCCAAACCTTTGTGCTTATCCAAGCAGCCTATCATATTTTTCTTCCATTTCCAGCAGTTTAAAAGTATGCTTGGATAGTAAATTGAAAATTTGGTGTCCTACTCCAGATCTGCTGATTCCAAATCTTAGGGAAGGCATGGGAATCTGTATTTCTGACATATCCCAAGTGACTCATGGACACACTGAAGTTTGGAAACCACAGACATATAAGATAAGGTACTTTAACCAGTATGTAAGATGCTCCAAGATACCTGATCCAGCCTACCACTTTAGTCTCAACTCTCTATATCCTGCCCATTCTCCACCCTAATCCCTCAAGTCCTCTTACCACAAAATACAAGTCACTCTTTTTTTAATGTGCAATTATTATTATACTACTTTATCTCCTTCCCTTTTTTCTCCAATTGTACTGTACCTCTTCTAGTTCGAGAGACCCTTGAATTCAGTGACCATGTCATGTTTTTCTTTATATTTTGAGTACTTGGCAGAGTGACTGGTACACAGTGGATGCCCAGTAAAGATTTGTGGAAAGGTAGAAAACAGAAATAAGGAAGCACTTTTTCAAGCTACTGCTTGTGTAATGTCTGCTGATATCTCATTGGCTAAAGCAAGTTACACAATTGAGCCCAGAGTCATGGTGGGAGGGTATTACAAAGTTACCTGACAAAGGGACTATATATAGAGAGAGGGATGAAGAATTGGGGCCAAAGTAGAAAGCATCAGTTTTCACTTTTTCATGTGAATATTTGTGGTAATAGGTATTTGTCAACCACAGAGTATGTGCCTAACAGCTGTTTTTCTCATTTAATATATACAGTCAACTTGCAAAGAGTGTGGTGTTTTTTTGTTTTTTGTTTTTTTTTTTGGTGCCTTGTCTTCAGATTGACTTCTGCATTCCTCTGCTTCATTTAGTTTGTTGTTGAGTCTTTCTAGTCTTTCTATGAAGAAACAATTAGAATAATTAATGATGGGCACCTGGGTGGCGCAGTTGGTTAATGTCTGCCTTTGGCTCAGGTCATGATCCCAGGGGCCTGGGATCAAGTCCCACATCAGGCTCCCTGCTCCTCGGGGAGCCTGCTTCTCTCTCTCCCTCTGCCATTCCCACCCCCCCGCTTGTGCTCTCTGGCTCTCTCTATCCCTCTGTCAAATAAATAAAATCTTAAAAAAATGATTAATGATTAAATAATTCACAAATGTGATAGAACTGGTGGTTTGGATTTGGGATAGTCTGACTTCAGAGTCTGTACACTTTCACGTGGTTGTAAACATGTAAGTTATATTTTTAATTTCCCCCCATAAGTTTTTTCTTGCTTATTTTTGGGAAGTAGATATTTTGGACACAATATATGGTACCCTTAATGGCTTTAACGCAGTGATTTTTAAAGGCGATTGGGTGGGAGAAGTTGCCCCTTTGAGAACCACTGCATTATATAAGATATAAAGAACTAGTTTTCTATGTTTGTGAATTGTGTGGAGACGCTAGTGAAACCCAGCCTTTAATAGGTGAAACATATTTTTAAATTTTGTCTTATTTCAAAATGTAATTTTTTTCCCTTTTGCTCAGAATGTGTGTATTTGAAATTTCTGAAGTACCAGCAAAAAGATAGGAAAGGGCTGGGAATTTCCAAGAGATAAATGGGTAAAAGTTGGAGGTGGGCTGTAGGTGAAGAAAGAGCGTTTAGATTATGTAAGAGTATAAGATGTTGATGGTTTTTCCAGTAATCTGGGGACATATATTAATGTAATATGTGTGTGACACAGTTTGCTTGAGATAGAAACAAACGAAACATGGACAATGATCATGTTAAAGTGCAAGACTGTCGTGAATGTTCTCAAAGTGGTGATGTGGAGAGAAAGAGATACTTCAGTATGACTTTGTCATCATTTGTTGATCTAGGACTGACATTGCTTTATAGGGATGGTGGTGATGTGGAATGGCATTAAGGAGGAAAAGATTTTATTAACGCTTTTTTTTTTTTAGATACTGGTACTTTGGTTTTTATAATTCTGAGAGTTCTTTATATTGTTCGTGTTTTGCTATAAGGAGCTTACAGATCCATACTTTAACAAGCATGAATGAATTTGTTTGTAACTTACAGATTCTAAAATCCTTCTTGGAAGATGCCCTGGTGGTTAGGGAATGGAAGTGGATACAAACTATTTTTTTTCTACTGGCTTTTCCTATCTCTTTGCCAAGTTTGAGAAAATAATCTGAAAAAAAAATGAAGCCCTGTTTTCAGTCATATGGTACTTTGCAGTGTTCTGCTGTATGTATCAGGACTCTTTCTACTGCAAGCTCAGAAAACTGGGAAGTTCACAGGATAAAGCTATAGGTAGGATTTTATGTAAGTGGAATAAGAAGTTTGATGTCATCAGGAATGTATCCTTATCTCCCTTTCTAAGCATGCTTTTTCACATTTTGTTTATTTGAGAGTGAGCTCAAGTGAAAGCACAAGAGCAAGGGGAGGGAGAAGCAGGCTCCTCACTGAGCAGGGAGCCTGATGTGGGGCTCCATCCCAGGATGCTGGGATCATGACCTGAGCCGAAGGTAGCTGCTTAGCCCCCTGAGCCACCCAGCCACCCTCTAAGCATTCTTTTTCAATTTTGGTTTCCTCCTTCAGGTATGATGGTAAAGATGATCAGTAGCAGCTCTAGACTTATATAATTCTTAGAGTCCACATGTGTTTATCTGTATAGCACCAGTCAAATTGGTGGATGGAATGCCAGGCTTGGGTCGTGTGGCCTATACCTGAACCAGTCACCCTAAGGCTAGAGGAGTGTGATCCTCTGATCTGAACAAGGACATGTGCCTGGTTTTGGGAGAGGCTTAAGATTAGCCCTCTCTTAAGGCTTGAGGGAGGAGCAGATTCATTCTTCAAAAAAAAAAAAAAAAAAATCAGATGCTATTCCCTAAGAAAGGGAAATGGGTTCAGGTTAGGCAAAATATATAAATATTCCATATATGAATCTAGATCTACTTTTGAAGAAATTGACTAATTTGGACTATGTTGAGTTGAATTGTGTTCTGCAAAAAGATATGTTGAAGTCTTAATTCCCGGTATCTTTGAATGTGACTTTACTTGGAAATAGGGTCTTTACAGTTGGGTCAAGTTAAGATGAGGTCATACTAGATTAGAGTGGGACCTAATCCAGTAACTGGTATTTTTAGTAGAAAGGGGGAAATTTGGATACAGGTAGAGATTGGAGTTATGTGGCCATAAGCCAAGGAATGCCAAGGATTGCTGACAACCACCAGAAGCTACAATGAGGCAAAGAAGGATTCTTCCTTAGCGTTTGGGGTGAGAATAGCCCTGCCAGCATCTTGATTTCTGCCTTCTTGTCAGTCTCCAGAACTGCAACACAATATATTTCTGTTGTTTTAAGCCACCTAGTTTGTGGTAATATGTGGTAAAATTCAGCAACTCTAGAAAACTAATGTAAAACATATTTAGTACTTACAAAATTTTTTTTATTCAGCCCATTTTTTTTTTTAAGTTTTATTTAATAATCTCTATACCCAACATGGGGCTTGATCTCATGACCCCAGGATTGAGTTGCATGCTGTTCTGATTGAGCCAGCCAGATGCCCCGCAGCCCATCTTCTTAAAATAAAATGCTGACCATAAGTTTTCCCCATGAATACCTTTTACATTTTAAGTGGCTTTTTTGGGGATTTCGGATGCCTTTGAAATTTATGGGTTTGACATTGGAAAATATATTTCGTTAGAATTTCATTGTATCCATAATGTGAGGTAGTACTTTGTAATTGATTGTGTTTATTGACCTCTACATTTTTCAGAGTCTGTAGTTGTAGTTTAGCTGAAGCCACTGTCCTTATGGATGTACAGCTAAACATTATTTCTCAGTGTGTTTGACTCCCAAATAGCACAGCGCCATGTGAGAATCAGGAGTAGACATAATTAAAGTGAAACACCCAGAGTAAATATGTTCTAGTAGCTTGAACATGAAAAAAAGAATATGTCTTAGGGCAACTGGTTATCAGGGTGGGAACAGTTAGTATTTTAGTGATACTAAAAAAAACTTGAGTAGCTTGAACAGTATTTCTGGGCTCTTTTTCATTTTCTGCAAACTGCGAGAGTCAGATAATACCTCCAGAGTTTGGTTAAACTTCGAAAAAAAAAATAAGATCTTTTGAACATCCATGTAGAAGTTTCTAATTTATACTAAGTGGATATTTTCTGTAGGTACTGTAATTCTTACTCAGAACCTTTGTATAAAAATTCATTTTTTTTAAAGATATTTATTTATTGAGAGAGAGAGTGACAGAGAACATGAGAGGGGGAGAGTCAGAGGGAGAAGCAGACTTCCCGCTGAGCAGGGAGCCCGATGCGGGACTCGATCCCGGGACTCCAGGATCATGACCTGAGCCGAAGGCAGTCGCCCAAACAACTGACCCACCCAGGCGCCCCTAAAAATTCATTATTTTAAGGAACTTAAAACTATTGGAAAAATGGGGAAACTATGCAAGCACTTTTAAATATATATCCCCCCCCATATTCACTAAAATGAAATAGGAACAATAAGTGAAGAAAATGTCCTGTCGTAAACTAATAATGTTGCATGCAGTACAATTATTTTTTTTTTTTTAAAGATTTTATTTATTTGTTTGCCGGAGAGGGAGAGCAAGAGAGCGTGAGAATACAAGCAGGGGGAGCGGCAGGCAGAGGGAGAAGCAGGCTCCCCGCTGAGAAGGAGCCCAATGCAGGGCTAGATCCCAGGACTCTGGGATCATGACCTGAGCTGAAGGCAGACGTTTAACCGACTGAGCCACCCAGGCATCCCAAATTTTTTAAATAAATTATCTACTTCTATTTATTTATTTATTTAAAGTAAGCTATACACCACCCAATGTGGGTTTTAAACTCATGACCCCTAGGTCAAGAGTAGCATGCTTTAGCAACTGAGCTAGACAGGCACTCCATAATTTTCATTATAAATATTTTTGACAGTAGTATACCTTATTTTAAGTTAGTAATATTTTCTCAATTCAAAACTCACATATTAAGTATGCAATGCCAAGTATTGCTTCGGCCATGCTCCATCTACTCTAGTTTTACTTGCTTCCTCTAACCGTTTATATTATGTATTCTTTCAGCGTTTCTTTGTAAAAATAAAAGCAGATGTTAATATTTTTCTTTTTCTGTTTTCTTACATACAACAGGATATAGAAAAGACTTTGTTCTGTACTTTGTTTTTTTCTATATATATTTTTTAGTTACCTTTCTATATCTGTATGTAGAGAGCATTCTCATTCTTTTTCACAACTGCATTGGATTCCATTGTGTGGATATGCTATAATATGTTTAACTTGATGATTATTGAACTTTGAGTTTTCACTTGTTGCTAACCATCCTACAGTGGATAATATTGTATATAAGTTATTTTGTATGTGTGCTGGTATCTGTAGGATACATTCCTTTTAGAAATGGTATTGCTGAGGTAAGGGGTAAAATACATTTGTAATTTTGCTAGATATTGCCAAATTGCCCTCTACATGGGTGATACAATTTTGTAGCTCCTCCATTATTGTAGGATAGCAGTCATTAGGAGAATATCTATATCCCCACAGCCTTATCAAGGGTCCTTTTTCTCCAACTCAGGAATTTTCACATATTCAGAATTGGTTCTTACAGAATTGATTCTGAAAGTTCAGTTGCTTTGTTATAGCTTTAGGAGGGCTGCAGTGTGTAATTGGCACAGCATAGCCTTCCGGGTTTTTCTGAGTGTGCCTTCTCCACCCTTTTCAAGAAAGCATAGATTGGTATTACACAGTTTCTTATTTAAAGTTCTTCAGAGGATTGTAGAAAAATATTCAAATTTTGCCAAAAGGCCTTCTTTTGTATTTCCTGTGGGCATTTGCTAAAGTACAGACCTTATCTAGTTGGCATAAGTTGATTTCTTTTTTTTTTTTTTTTTTTAAAGATTTTTTATTTATTTATTTGACAGAGAGAGACACAGCGAGAGAGGGAATACAAGCAGGGGGAGTGGGAGAGGGAGAAGCAGGCTTCCCGCTGAGCAGGGAGCCCGATGCGGGGCCCGATCCCAGGACCTGGAATCATGACCTGAGCCGAAGGCAGACGCTTAACGACTGAGCCACCCAGGCGCCCCGGCATAAGTTGATTTCTATAAATGTTTTTGCTTTGGGGCACCTGGGTGGCTCAGTTGTTAAGTGTCTGCCTTCGGCTCAGGTCATGATCCTAGGGTCCTTGGATTGAGCACCGCATCGGGCTCCCTGCTTAGTGGAAAGCCTGCTTCTGCCTCTCCCACTCTCGCTGCTTGTGTTCCCTCTCTCGCTGTGTCTCTCTGTCAAATAAATAAAATCTTAAAAAAAATAAATGTTTTTGCTTTTATTTAGTGTATCTATGCTGTTTTCGTCTCCAACTTGCCTATTGTTAGCTGTTCTTTTTGGCTCTTCATTCTTTCTGTGTTGATATCCTGTTTACTTGAATGTTAGAAGAACTCTTTTGAACTTTTGGGTGGTAATGTCACTTTGCATTCCGAACTGAAACCCCTGTCCCTAAGCAGTTACGTTTCTACAGCTATAAATACCATTAGATACGGTCTTGACAGTAGTTTATGAACATTGTTTAATGTCTTAAAATTTGGTATCTTAGAAGCTACAGGAGAAACATAGTAAAATACACAACAGAAATTAAAGATAAGAATACATGTGCCCAGTTAAGGGATCAACAGGCAAAATAAGCATAGAAATTTTTGACTCAGAGGAAAGCCTATATTCTAAGAGCCAAGTTGACAAGGAAGTAGATATTCAGTGACTCACAGATACTGATCCAAAATAAATGTTTCTGTCAAATAAATGTATATTGACTTATAATGGATTTCTCAAGCAAGGATAGCCTCTTTGCTTTGGGGACAATCTCTGTTTAGATGGTTTGGTTGAATTGTGTTTTTAACTTATTCTAGTAGACTGTTCCTGTTTGTGTGGCACTTAGACTCTAATGGGAGAAATAGGGACATTAATCATATGAAGAACCTATAACTACACAAGATAAGAGCTCTGAAAAGAGATGTGGTTCTGTGTGTATGTGTGTATGTGCGTGTGTGTGTGATTGTGTTTGTAGAGGTGGGCTGATTGGAATAATAGAAAATCAGAAGAATTTCTAAGAAAAATTTTCATTTGAGAGAGGTGAAAGTGAATATGAGTTAACCAGGGGAAGGAAGAGAAGGGTGGTAGGTGGAGAGGATTCTTCTAGACAGGGTATCAGAATATGTTTTCAGAAGACAGAAAAAGAAAGAGTAGACTGGTTTTCCTCCTAGGATCTGGTTTATATAAAAATATACTTCTTTCTCACCACTTGGTGGCACTTAAACGTGCTTTAACAAGGCTTAGTTTTGGCTGTGGAATATTCTGCAAGTATTTTTTAAAACTTAAGTAAACTGATATGTGAAAATTAGAGGGGTGTGGAAGAGGTTACTATTAAATCTTATGGAAAGAAAAGACAGTGTACTCAGGCTCTGGGTATTTCTGTAAATGGACATCTGTACAATCCACTCCTGCTGGGGAAGGATGAAGGCATTCTTTGTCAGGTACTCTTAGTTTTTTAGCCTCTTTTATTTCCAAGTTCAAATGGTAATTTTTTTTTTTGCTACCTTTTTTATTGAGATATAATTAAAAGTTAAAGCTCTTAAATTTTGACAGTTGTGTACACCCCCTCCAAAACAAGATATAGAACAATTGCGCCTCCTATAAAGTTTACTTGTGTTCTGCTCCAGCTAGTTGCTCATTACTGCAATAACTGACTTCTGTCACCTTCAGTTAGTTTTACCTGCATCTGCATTTCATATAAAAGGAATCATACAGCGTGTACTTTTTTGTGTCTGGCTTCTTTTGCTTACACATAATATTTGTGTGTGTTATGTTAATGAACTGTTGTTCATTCCTTTTTAAGTGGATTTATTGAGATATAATTTATATAGCAAATAGTACACCCTTTTAAAGTATACAATTCAGGGCGCCTGAGTGGCTCAGATGGTTAAGTGTCTGCCTTCGGCTCAGGTCATGATTCCAGGGTCCTGGGATCGAGTCCCGCATCAGGCTCCCTGCTAGGCGGGGAGCCTGCTTCTCTCCCTCTGCCTCTGCCTCTCTCTCTCTCTCTGACTTTCATGAATAAATAAATAAAAAAAAAATAATAAAGTATACAATTCAGTGATTTTTACTATATTCACAAAGTCGTGCAGCCATTAACATCATCAGATTTTAGACCATTTTCATCACCCCAGTGGGTATCGTTATATTCTGTTTATAGATAAGAACCCATACCAATTAGCAGTCACTCCTTGTCTTGTCCCCCTCACTTTCCATTCCCCAACAATGGACAATGACTGATTTACTTTGTTTGTAGAGATTTGCCTATTCTGGACATAAGTTCATTCTTTTGCTGAGTAGCATTCCATCGTATGGACACACTACAATTTGTTTTAATCTGTTCATTGCTGATGGACATTTGAGTTGTTTCCAGTTTGGGGTTATTATAAATAAGGCTACTCCATAAACATTTTTTTTTTTTTAAGATTTTATTTATTTATTTGACAGAGAGAGACACAGCGAGAGAGGGAACACAAGCAGGGGGAGTGGCAGAAGGAGAAGCAGGCTCCCCGCGGAGCAGGGAGCCCGATGCGGGGCTTGATCCCAGGACCCTGGGATCATGACCTGAGCTGAAGGCAGACGCTTAACGACTGAGCCACCCAGGCGCCCCTACCCCATAAACATTTTTATATAAGTCTCTTTTCATTTCCCTTGGGTAAATACCTAGGAATGGAGTTGCCAGGTTATAGGGTAGAGATGTACATTCATACTTCATAAGAAACTGCCAAACAGCTCTCCAAAGAGGTGATATCTCCACTTTACATTCCTCTCCAACAGTGTATGGAGGGATCAATTACTCTGCATCCTCACAGATATTTGGTGTTTAACCAGGGGAAGGAAGAGAAGGGTGGTAGGTGGAGAGGATTCTTCAGTCTTTGTCAGTCTTTTCTATTTTGATTATTCTAGCATTTGTAAAGTGGTATCTCATTGTTTTGTTGTGGTATTTTAATTTCCCTGATGACTAAAGATAGCTTTTCATGTGCCTGTTGGACTTCTCATATATGTTCTATTTTGAAGGGTCTAAAAGTCTTTTGCCCATTAAAAAAAAAAAATTGAGTTAATCTTTTTGTTGATTTGTGAGAATTTTTTATATAAGTAATGTATAATTATATAATTGATATTTGCTCTTCAATAAATGTAAAGATAGAAATAGATATCTGTGGAGGATTTATTGTAACATGGGGTTTATAGTCTCAGATTTTTCTGAAGAATCAGTAGAAAAAGGTCACTTTATTTAGACTTTTTCAAAGTAGACTTTTTCTACAGTAGTTGTTTTCTTATTGAACCATGAAATGATTCCTTGCAGGTGGGGAAGAACAACAGCTTTTAGGAGGTATACCCTATAAAAAACAACAAATAAGCCAATTCAGTAACTTCAGTCACAATACCTGCCACTCCATAGACTTCAAGGTAGAACCATGGTCTTCAATTCACCTTCTCCATAGGAAGTTTTGTCACTTTTGGTGGAGTCCCCAATGGACCCAAGTAGTCCATGCCACGTAAAAGCAATCCTTCTGACCTCTAAAACACCTAAGATGAGAACTGCCGGTAAACTGGTTCTGTAGTTTGCCCTCCAGAAGTTGTCCCACATTCTGTGTAGCTACCTCACATGCCATATCTGATAGTCCACATAGCTGGAATTAGGTGTGAACTCTGTTGTTAGGGCACATGTGGCTCACACCATTACTGCAGTGTCAGTAAAAAGTATTGATGAGCCTGCAGAAATTTTAGAGAAGCTGGGCTAGGGTACCAGCAGGAGCAATAGCCGTAATTTAGCTTTTGGTGTTACATCATGGAGTGTTTAGAAAACCAGCCTTCTGAGAGACATTGATGAGCTTTCATCAATCTCTCTTGCTTGTGGAAAAGAGAACATGGGGCATTTCGTGACCCTAAAATAATTTTGTTGAAAATGATTTACTTAACTGGATGTGTCTTTACTAAAATGGAAAGCATTACAGGCAGTCCAGGAATATTTACTGTTGTTTCTATCTCTATACATGCTATTAGATACCTGGTATCTTTTATTTATTTATTTCTATTTTTATTTTTTTTAAAGATTTTTTTATTTATTCATTTGAGACACAGAGAGAGAGAATATGAGCAGGGGGAGAAGCTGGCCCCCCGCTGAGCAGGGAGCCCGATGCGGGGCTCGATCCCAGGACACTGGGATCATGACCTGAGCTGAAGGCAGACGCTTAATGACTGAGCCACCCAGGCGCCCCCCCGCCTTTTTTTTTAAAGATTCAGGAGAGAGAATTTTAAGCAGGCTCCATGTCCAGCCTGTAGCCCTATGTGGGGCTCAATCCCACAACCCTGAGATCATGAGATCATGATCTGAGCCGAAATCACGTCAGACGCTTAACCAACTGAGCCACCTGGGCACCCCTAAAAGTTTTTATCACTTTTGCATTCTCCGTCATTAAAGATTCTTTTTGATTCTTGCCTGTCTGTATTCCATCCAGTCTTTGATTCACACTGCCAGTGTAAATTTTCTAACACTTGCCATTGTCCTGTCAAAAGTCTTTCAGTGGCTCCCATTGTCTTCAGGATAAAATTTAAACTTTAGCTGGCTTTCCAGGAACATCTTAGCCTATATCTTAATGATTTTACCTAATTTTTCTGGATTTCCCAATAATCAGCATAATAAGAGCAAATGTTTATTTATATAGTACTTACTCTATATGCCAAGCACTGGCGTAGGCAGTCATAATACATTTCTTGTAGTTCTTTTTTTTAATTAATGTTTTTAGAGAGAGAGAGTGTGGGGGTGGATGGGTAGAGGGAGAGAGAGAATCTCAAGCAGGCTCAGTCTCATGACCCCGAGATCATGACCTGAGCTGAAATCAAGAGTCGGATGCTTAACCGACTGAGCCACCCAGGAGCCCCTAAATTTCTTGTAATTCTGCAAATAGATCAAGTACCCCCACTTTCATACTTTGGCACATCCTGTACTCTATGACTAGAATACTGTCTCAGTCTCTTTATTTAATACCTACTTGTTCTCTGAGAGTCCATTCAGACATCACTTCTTGGAAGCTGAATTTCTATATTCACTTTCTGTGCCCTACCCCCCACTCCTCACCTCTTAAAATTATAGTGAGATGTCGGAGTAATGCATATATAATCAGTCTACTGTAAATCAGAACACAGTTTTTCTCCCTCTTCCAACTTTTCTTCTGCAGTATGGACAGTTCAGTAGGAATGAGTTGCCCTAGCTTAAGAGCAGATAAAAGATTTATGACTATTAATCATTACCACCACCTTCCTCAAACCCTGTATTTGAAAACACATGGGTCCACAGGCAAGATGTTTAGTCTGGTAACAAAATGAGTAAGATAGTCCTTGCCTTAGAAGACCCCAAAATCTGGTGGGAATAGACAGACTTATAAGCAGCTAATTATATCTTGCTGGGTCAAAGATGTAAACACTAAAAAGAAAACAGAGAAGCCATAAAAGAATTAGAAGATGGTTAGGCATATTTTTTCCCCAATCATATTGAAGTGGAAAGTCCTTTAAAGACATACGGAGAGTTATAAAGGGAATGATTTTATTTAAAAATTAAATATTTTACATGGCAATAAAATGCCATAAAATAAAAAAGGAAAAAAAGAAAAAATATTACAGCTTTCATTAATGCATAAGCTCTGCCATATATTAAAATTAACTCTTAAAATACAGAAAGCAAAAGGGATTTATCTGCCCACTAGAAAAATGGATAAGAAAATGAATAGGGAGGGGCGCCTGGGTGGCTCAGTCGGTTAAGTGCCTGCAGGGTCCTGGTATCATCTTCCAGGTCCTGGGATGGAGCCTGCTCAGTAGGGAAGCCTGCTGCTGCTTCTCTCTCTGTCCCTCCCCCTTGCTTGTGTGCACACTCTCAAATAAATAAAAATTAAAAAAAGAAAATAGGGAATTCAGAGATCAACAAACATACGAAAATTGTCTGATCTTAATTACAATGGAGGAATTGCAAATGTAAACTACAAGTTAAAATCTTTGGCCTGTCAGGTTGGCTAAGAGAAGTTGAAGTGTCAAAAGTTTACAGAGGCCATCTAAGGTATTTCCACTGGCCTAAGATGGAAAATTTGAATATATAAAAAAGTAATTACTCCAGTAGAGTAAACTTAATTAAAATTAAAATCCAGAAGTCCATAATGATACTTTAAATAAATAATTATTGATCACCTTTGGAGGTTTCCAGGTTGTCAGCTCATTGTTCTGAAAACTTATGCATAGAGAGGAGGAGGAGGCACTTATACTGCATTTCATTGCAAAATGTGTTTTAAGGTAACCAAATAGTTGATGATAGAAAGTTCTTCTTTCTTGAAGAAAGTGAAGAATGAAAATATTAGAAAAGTCACCATTTTGTGCCCACAACACAGTAATAGATCTAGACATATACTTGATGTATGCTGTAATTATTAGGTGAAAGGTGATTGTTGACTCTAATGGTGGAATCAAGTTGATATCACGAATTCACTGATCACTGTTCATCATTAAAAGTTGAAAAGGCAGACCTATGTCTCTTAATAGGAAGGACCCAGGTCTACTGTATTCTACTTAAAAAAAATCAGACTCAATCAAGAAAAGTAACAGCAGATAGATCATGTAAGGTGTATAGGCTATTGTGAGGATTTTGCTTTGTGTGCATGTGTATGCATATGTGGGGTGTTGGATATGTCTCTAATGGTCTGTTTTCCTCTGTAGTATACTTAATACTTTGAGGAAAGCTCAGCTGCATTTTAACAGTTTAAACCTTCTTTTAATTCTTTTTTTTAATTAAGACTTTTTTTTTAAGAGCACTTTAAGGTACAGAGCAAAATTGAGGGGAAGGTAGGCTTTTACTGTGTTTAAAGTAAGGAGTATTGTAAGCTTTTGAGCAGGAGAGTGACGTGATGGTCTGGTTTAGTTTTAACACAGTAACTGGCTGCTATGTCAATAATGGGCGGGGAGCAGGAGGAGCAGTATTTGCACAGATGCCAAGTTGGAAGCTATTGCATTAGTCCATGTGAGAGGTGAAGGTTGCTTGTACTAGGTGCCATAGAGAAAGGGAGAAGTGGTTAGGACTGTGAATATATTAGATTGATAGGAGATTGGTTAGGATTGGTAGACCTAGCATAATTTCCTAATGGATTAATGTGGGGAGTCTTCCAAATAATTGTGGCTAAGGTAAGAAGATAAGGAGGATTATAAAGTTTTGGGTTCAAGCAACTCGGTGCAGAGTTGTCTTTACCATGGTAGTAGAGACTGTGGTGGAGCAGGTTTGGAGAAGATAAATAATTTTGTTTTGAATATCTTTCACATAGTAGGTACTCATTGTGAATATAGTATTGCGGAATATTAAGAACCGAGGATATGAGACAGCAGCCCTGAGAAGGCGTTCATTGTCAGTCTTACGTTCATTAACTGTGTGAGTTCTCCTCAGCTTGATGTTGTTTCTGTGTTGTGTATTTGTTCTGTTTTTCTGTGTAAGGTGTGTATATAGTACCTACTTTATGCTAGGCACTGTTCTATCTAATTTTTCAAATACTGACTTACTTAATCCTCATAAAAACTTTATGAGGTAAGAATGTTGTTTCCATGCTTTTATACTGAAGAGTCACTGAGAAATTATGGAACTTGTCCAAGGTCACATAGCTAGAAAAGGGAGAATTAATTAAGACTCATACACAGTTTGGTTCCATAGTCTGTGTTCTAAACCACTGTAGAATGCTGCTTCCCTTTTTATTATCCCCTATGTTGATTGATTGATTGCTTGATTTAAGTGAACTATAGTTGACAAACAATGCTACATTAGTTTCAGGTTCCTGTGATTTTTTTGTAGTTATGAATGGAGAGTGAGGATTCAAGCAAAGGCCCAGAAGCTTATTTCAAGTCATCTGTGCAGAGGTTGTGGCTAATGGGTATTTCCATAGTTATTAGTTATTTTCATAATATAAAATAAAGTCAACTTGTGAGGCTGCAAATTCTGATTACAAAAGCCCTAGGAATTATATCTTGAGGTGCTCTTAACCTGTGCTGGTTTTTATGTGAGACTTTTGGGAGTGTCATAGTTATTTAAGTTGGGAAATATCTATCAATATTGCGTCTTTATGATTCTGTTTACATCTCTGACATGTTGCAAGAAGTATTGATTTGGAATTGTGGACTGATGGTATTCCAGGTGCTCCATGTATTCTGTTTGATAAATGTAGCTTCAGTTGCTTGACTGTTGTTAATGTTGAAAATCCTTAAGGAGTTGACTTTTTTTCATTCAGGTGTTGGTTATGCTCTGTTTGGCTTAAACTGTCATTGCCCCAAAAGGCAGTGTAGCTTTTTAGTTCAGATTCCTCTTTGATTTTCTCAAATCAACCTTTATGGGTGTTGGTTTGAGTATAACTTGCAAAGTGTTTTATATCAGTTGTTTTTCCTTGAGGGTCTAATCAGACTCTACAAGGTGATGATGTTGATGGCTGACCTTCAAGCATTGAGAAAATACATTTTAAGGCCATCTTTTTTAGGTTATCAGTATTTTTTTTTAAGGTTATCAGTATTCTTTTTTTTTAATAATTTTTTTTTAAAGATTTTATTTATTTATTTGACAGAGAGAGACACAGCGAGAGAGGGAACACAAGCAGGGGGAGTGGGAGAGGGAGAAGCAGGCTTCCCGCTGAGCAGGGAGCCCAATGCGGGGCTCGATCCCAGGACCCTGGGATCATGACCTGAGCCGAAGGCAGCCGCTTAACCGACAGAGCCACCCAGGCGCCCCTTTAAGGTTATCAGTATTCTTAATGAGGACCATATAAGGGTAAAACAACACTGTAGGATTTAGTTCTGCTTCTCTTTGTGAGCGTTAGTGAGTCATCAAATACAATTTTTGAAAATTTTCCGTATTTTTCCAGATGGAGAAAACGCAACAGTTGGTATTTGTTTTTTGTATTGAATGCAGATGAACCAGTTGAATGCAGGTGAACCACTGAACAGTTATTTTACTGTCTAAATTCTCCTAATTCTCCTGAAGATTATATTAATGAGTGAATCCCATTCTCTACCTAGAGAGAGAAGTAAAGTCGTTACATACAAGGATGCTGTAGGGCATTTGTGCTTAATTCTTTCAGGGAACCCGGTTCAGAAAGGCTGATCTGGGCTGTGGTCCTTTTTTGTAAGGCTCAAGAACTAAGGATGATTTTTTTTTTGAAGAGTTTAAAAAAAAAAAAAAAAGGAACAGAGACTGTTTATGGCCAACTAAAATATTTACTATCTGTCCTTTTGTAGAAAGTGTTTGTCTGACTGCCCCCTAAGAGGATAATACTTAAATTTGAACCCAGCTTCTCTTTTTTTTTTTAGCTTTTTGTCTTCAGCATCTGACTCTATAAATGGGGGATAGTAATAGTATTTATCTCAGAGTTGTTGTGAAGAGTACGTAATGTCAAGTTTTAGAATACAGCTTAACGAATGTTAGCTGCTGCTATTATAATACTTAACATGAAATACAAAATGGCATGTATTTATGTTGTTTAATATGGTATATAGCAGATATCAAGTCCATTCTTATGTTGTGATATGAAGCCAGTAGTATTTTAGTTGAGAATATTAGCCAGTATTTGTGGTGCCATATTTTACAGATTCTTACATAGGAATGTTCTCTTAAAAGTCATCTAATCTGTTACCCATTAAATGTTACCACATTTTGGTGTTTGGTAATTCAGTATTTTTCAAGGTAGTCTGTCTCTTTGGATAGCACTAATTTAATCATTTTTATTTGGTATGCTGACTTCTCTCTTCCTATTTGACTTTTGATGCCTTAGATAAGCTGTTTTCAAACTTTCTGGTCTTGAAGTCCCTTAAAACTTACTGAGCTTTTCAAAGAGCCATTCTATTAATAATTTATTTGAAAATAACAATAAACAGCCTATTACATGTTAAGCAACACTTTAGTGAAAATCATTGTTTTCCAAAACAAAAACATTGTGAGAAAAGGGGCATTGTTTTTACATTCTACAGATTTTCTTTAACATCTGGGTTAATAGAAAATAGCTGTCTCATTATACCTACTTTTTCGTTCAGGTGTTGCATAATGTTATTTTGGTTGAAGTATATGAAGAAAATCCAGCCTCCTATATAGAAAGACTGTTGGAAGGGGGAAAAACATTTTAATAGTCTTTCAAATAATTGTGGCTGTTTTTCATGGATTAACACCAAAACTTCGTAACTGGGGGGTGTGTGTGTGTGTTTAATTACTTTATTTTTTAGAGTAGTATTAGATTCACAGCAAAATTGAGCGGGGAAAATACAGAGTTCCCATATAAGCATAACTTCCCTACTATCCACACCTTGGCACCACAGTGTACCTTTGTTACATGGATGAACCTACACTGACCCATCATTATCACTCAAAGTCTATGGTTTACATTGTGTTTCACTCTTGGTGTTGTACATTCTGTGGGCTTGACACATGTCTCCACCATTGTAGTGTCATACAGAATAGTTTCACTGCCCTTAAGATCTTTTGTGCTGTGACTATTCATTCCTCCTTCCCTTTCCCCAATCCCTGGCTGTACATTTTGCATTCCTGTTAGCAGCCTCCACAGCATTCTGTGTTAGTGGTCCTGATTTTGGCCCTTTTAATAGGTGCGTACTGGTATCTTTTTTAATTTGCAGTTCCCTAATGACATTGTGACGATAAGTATCTTTTCATATGCATTCTTGCTATCTGTATTTTTTCATATGCTTACTTCCATTCATATTTCTTCTTTGGTGAGGTGTCCAGGTCTTTTGCCCATTTTTAAATCAGGTTGTTCATTTTCTTACTGAATTTTAAAAGTTCTTTGCATATTTTGTGTAAGTCCTTTATCAGATGTGTCTTTTACAAATATTTTCTCCTGTTGCTACATGGAATTTTAAAATAGTGGTATACATATCTCACATATAAAGTAGTATTTTATTTATATATATATATATACACTATGATTATAATATATACCATATATAACATTTTAGGTATTTAAATATGCTGTATTCTTATTAAAATATTATAATCTATTTCATTTGTAGTAACTTTTAAAAACCGTCATAACATTTTAAGTTCTTGAGGCTTTCAACCTTCTGTTTACTATCTGCTTATTCTTGCTTTTGATAAATTGTTTTCTCTAGATTTTATGGTTTTTTTTCATGGTGGGCTCATGTTTGACGTGACTTTTTTTTTTCCTGTAGGAGTCTTGTGTGGGCAGATCCTGAGAACTTTTTTGGGGGGAAGGTCTGCATTTGCTTTTGCTAGCCCCCCTCCCCCTTCAGTAACCTAGAGAGCCAGTTTTATGTTAATTTTATAATTAGGGGATTCCTAGATAATTCAGATAGTGCAGTGGTTCTCAAAGTGTGGTCTAGAGACTCCTAGAGGTCCTAGAGGTCAGACTGTTTTCATAATAATACTGAGATGTTTACTTCTTCATTTTCTCACTAGTGGAGTTTTCCAGGGGTTATCAGAGATGATATCATTACTCTGATAGATAATAGAATGTGAGTCTTGTGTGTGTTATTGGGGTTTTAAATTTTTATTTTAATTTGTTTTTGTTTTTTTTAATTTTTAAAATTTTTTTTATTTTTAAGTAAACTCTGTGCCCAATGTGGAGCTTGAACTCACAACTTTGAGATCAAGAGCTGCGAGTCCTCAATAATTTTTAAAGTATAGAGTGATCCTGGAACTAAAATGTTTGAAAACTGCTGAAGTAGTGTATATTTGAATTCCAAAGCTATGCAAGTCACAAGCATGGGATTCAGTTTCTCTAGGGAGATTCCCTAATAGTCTCTCTACCTATGAGGAGAAAAAGATCCCTGAGTTCCATTTGCAGAGATTTCGATTCAGTAGGTCTGGGTTGGGATCTAAGGATTTTTTTTCCTAGGGAACAAGTTGCCTGATGTTGACTTGAACCACACTTTTGAGTAGCAATGCTTTAGAGTCCTTAGTTCCAACGTCCTTAAGGCCTCTCTTCTCTTGTCTCTGCATCAGTGTTAAAACCCACGTTCCTAGCTTACCCATACTTAATCATCATCCATTCAGTTGTCAGCACACTCTCAGCTCTGTCTTCCAGATTCTCATTCATTTTTAGCACTTGACTTTCCTGCCAACTTTTTGAGTTTGAGAGAGAATGTGTGTTTTGAGAGCAGGAGAGAGAGAAAAAGAGGAATGTAGCCCTTATACAAATTTTATTCATTATAAATAAAATATCCATATACTTTATCTAGGAGTTTATAATAACAGGGCTTTTAAATTATTTTGACATGTTGCCCTGAGTAGTTTGGTCCCATCTTAAATCTATCACTGAGCAACTAGAAGTTTCCTATAAATCTTTATAGGCCTTTGGGGAAAACTTTCTTAAATACTACCTTGTTTAAGGGTGTGCAATGCTTTATAGTTATTTAGAATATCATTTTTCATTTGAATATCCATATAGTTATGTAAAGCTTTCAGAATTGGACTCTGTGTTTTGAGCTTAGCATATAACAAATCTTTCCAAAATTACATTTTTAATAGTTCATTGACTTGTCATTTGTTTCTCTTTTAGCATTAGAATCTTAAGTGTTTCTTAAAAGGCATTCAGGTTGAGAATTTGGCTTGATTAGGTTCTGCTTACACTTGTACTATGTGGTATTTTAAAGTTTGTATTTTTGTCAAAAGGAATGCCTCGTTAAAATATTTCTTGATATTGTATGTTCCTCTTTATGATTTTAAAGACTGTCGTATATTGTTCTAGTCCTTTGTATTTGCTGTTCTTGAGCTAAATAATTTCAAGAATCAATTTATCATTGTGTAGTAAGGGTACTATTTAATATAGAATACTCTTCCCAAAGACATCCAGGAGTTTTGGTGTTCTTTTTTAACTGTAATAACACAGTTATTTTTAGTAATTGTAGATTCAGAGAAGATTATACAATGATATCTAGTACTCACTGATTACCTAGGGTCACTCATTGTGTAAATAAATACACTTTGGGTTTTTTTTTCTTTTAAATGCATTAATTTGTACTTACTCAAAGTACTAGTTTCTGCACAGCTTTAAGAGATTTTACTGGACTGTTTTATCTAGTCTGTTACCATTTGTAAACTCTCCATTCTGCATCTCTCTGAACATTTGTAATAATTAGACTGAATGCTGGATTATGCTACTGCTTATACTTCTCCAATCAAAAATACCCATTTGTTTCCTATTTTTAAACCAATCCTCTAGCCATATCGCCTTATATTCTTTTCTTCAGCATACTGAGAACTAAAGAAATGTTAACAATATTCTGAAAATATAACTTAATTCCAACTATAGTAGGCCAAGAAAACTGATAAAGATGGATTAATTTGATCATTCCGATTCTCACCCCCCCCCCCCCGCCCCCGCCGCTCGTCCCAGTGGTTCCTGAGACTTTCTGGGATCTGCTCCGTCAAAACTATTTGCATACTTAACACTAAGATGTTATTTGCCCTTTGCACTGTATTGATAATCTGTACTTAATTTAAGAGTGTGGTGGCTAAACTGCTAGTGCACAAATCACGTTAGTGGCACCAAACTATTATAGTAGCCTTTGTAGTCTTTCACTGTCACACACAAAGTAAAAAAAATGCCAGTTTCACCCCTTGATGAGGCAGTGAGAAATGCTGCTTTTACTAAACCTTGACCCCAAGTACATGTTTTGGTAGTATTCTATGTGATGAAACGGGAAGTATGTATAAAGCACTTATGTAGTTCTGAGCTAAACTAGATACTTTTTTCAAGGAACACCACTTTAAACTGTGGTTTTTCAGACTTCAGTATTTGACAGACATTTTCTCAAAAAAATGAAGTGAGCCTGTCACATCAAGGAAAAAAGTAAAACAGTATTTGTTGCCAGTGATAACATTCCAGCTTTCAAGAGAAAATTTGGAATATTAGAAAATGTATTATCCTCCACTGTAAGTCTGAAACTTCACTTAGAAAACCTTTCTGTTGATGGGGTGCCTGGGTGGCTCAGTTGTTGGGCGTCTGCTTTCGGTTCAGGTCGTGATCGCAGGGTTCTGGGATCGAGCCCCGCATCAGGCTCCCTGCTCCACAGGAGGCCTGCTTCTCCCTCTCCCACTCCCCCTGCTTGTGTTCCCTCTCTCGTTCTGTCTCTGTCAAATAAATAAATAAAATCTTCAAAAAAAAAAAAAACCTTTCTGTTGAGATTTGTGGTGATATTAACAAACATGATTTTTTTGTGAGATATTGTACAATGAAATACGTTGTTTGGAAAATCCACATAACTCAGTGAATTAATACTTCACAAATGGTCAGTACCTGATGTTTACAAATCAAGCATTGGTTAAAAATCCTTTCCAAGTGCTAAACAGACCAGTGTTTTTTTGTAACAAAATTTTATTTTCAAATTGACATGTAGAAAAATTGACATTTTTGTGTATAGTTCTTGGAATTTTACTACATGTGTAAATTTGTGTACCCACCACCACAGTCAAGATACAGAACAGTTCTGTCACCCCAGACAGTTCCCTTGTGCTCTTCTGTTGTAATCACCCCTCCCCAAACCTCTGGCAACCTCTCATCTGTCCTTCATTATTGTTTTGTCTTTTTGAGAATGTCATATAAATGGAATCATAGAGTATAACCATTTGACACTGGCTTCACTAACTCATCATAATGCTATGAGAGTCATCCGAGTTGCATCAATATTCATTTTTTTAAAGATTTTATTTATTTATTTGACAGAGCACGCACATGCATGAGCAGGAGGAGGGGCAGAGTGAGAGTGAGAAGCAGGCTCCCCGCTGAGCAAGAAGCCCCATGCGGGGCTCAATCTCAGGACCCTGGGACCGTGACCTGAGCCGAAGGCAGATGCTTAACCGACTAAGCCACCCAGGCATTCCTCATTGTTTAAAAATTGTAGTAGAATTTGTCATACATACAATGGAATATTAACTCAGTCATCAAAAAATGAAATCTTACCATTTGTAATGACGTGGATGGAACTAGAGGGTATTATGCTAAGCAAAATAAGTCGGAGAAAGACAGTTATTCCTATGATTTCACTCATATGTGGAATTTAAGAAACAAAACAGAGGATCATAGGGAAATGGAGGGGAAAATAAAATAAGATGAAATCAGAGAGGGAGACAAACCACAAGAGACTCTTAACTATGGGAAGCAAGCTGAGGGTTGCTGGAGGGGGGTGGGTGGGGACATGGGTAACTGGGTGATGGACATTAAGGAGGGCACTTGATGAAATGAGCACTGGGTATTATATAAGACTGATGAATCATTTACCTCTATCTCTGAAACTAATAATACACTATATGTTAATTGAATTTAAATAGAATAAAAGTAAACAGTCATTATATAATATAAGGCCTTTTGTGTCTGGCTTCTTTAATTTAGCATTATATTTTTGAGATTCATCTGTGTTATAGTACATTATCAGTATTTCATTCCTGTATTAGTACAGGCTGCCATAACAAAAGATTGGATGGCTTAAACAGATATTGATCTTCTCATAGTCTGGAGGCTGGAAGCCCCAGATCAAGGTTCAGCAGGGTCGTTTCTCGTTTATACTCTTTTCCTGGCTTATAGATGCCCATCTTTTCACTGTGTCTTCACAGGGCCTTTCCTCTGTGCTGGAGTGTGAAGGAGGGGGGAGCTCTCTCTGGTGTCTCTTTTTATTAGACGCTAATCCTATTGGATCAGCCCCCTTTCTCTTACAACCTCAATTAACCTTAATTAAATTATACATTTATATCGGAGGTTAGGGCTTTCAGCATATGAATGGGGGGACAAACATTCTGGCCATAATAACTCCCTTTTATCGCTGAATACTCATTGTATGCTCATGCCCCATTTTGTATGATCATTCATCAGCTGATGGACATTTCGGTGTTTCTGCTTTTTGGTTCTTAAGAATAATGCATGTCTGAACATTCATGTACAGATTTTTGTTTGAACACCTGTTTTCATTCTCTTAGATTTGTACTTGGAAGTGGAATTGTTAGGACACATGGTAGTTCTATTTTAACTTTTTGGGGAACCACCAAACTGTTTTCCACAGCATCTGCACCATTTTGCATTCCTATCAGAAGTGGGTAAAAATCCAGTTTCTCCACATCTTCACCAACACTTCTTACATTTCCTTTAAAAAAAAAAAAAAACAAAACCCTAGGGACGCCTGGGTGGCTCAGTCGTTGAATGTCTGCCTTTAGCTCAGGTCATGATCCTGGGGTCCTGGGATCTCCCTCTCCCTCTGCCTGCTGCTCCCCCTATTTGGTGCTCACTCTCTCTCTGTCAAATAAATACATAAAATCTTTAAAAAATAAATAACCATCCTTGTGGGTATGAAGTAGTATCTCATGGTTTTGATTTGCATTTCCCTAGCGACTGAGAATATTGAGCATCTTTTCATGTACTTGTTGGCCATTTGTAAATCTTTGGAGAAATGTGAATTCAAGTCCTTTGCCTATTTTTAAATTGGTTTATTTGGAGTTTTGTTGAGTTGTAAGAATTCTTCACATATTCTACATATTAGACCCTTATTGGACATATGATTTCAAAAAATTTCTCCTGTTTTGTGGGTTTTTTCACTTCATAGTAGTCTCTGAATCGTAGAAGCTTTTAATTTTTATGAAGTTTAAAATTTTAAATTTTTTGTTGCTTGTGCTTTTGGTGTCATGTAAGAATCCATTGCTACATCCATAGTCACAAAGATTTACCCCTATGTTTTGTTATTAGAATTTTATCATTTTCTCTCTTACATTTAGATCTTTGATATATTTGGAGTTTTTATGTATGGTATGAGGTAAGAGTCCAGCTTCATTCTTTTGCACATGGTTGTCCAGTAGTCCCTGCATTGTTTGTTGAAAAGGCGATTCTTTTCCCCACTGAATAGTCCTAACATCCTTGTCATAAATCAATTGACCATTGATATGTGGTTTATATCTGGACACTGAGTTCTATTCTTTTGGTCTATATGTCTATCTCTGTGCCAACACTGTGGCTTTGTAATAATTTTTGAAATCAGGATGTGTGAATCCTCCAGCTTTGTTTCTGTTTTTTCAACTTTCTTCAAGATTGTTTTGGCTATTTGGGCTCCCTTGCAAGTCCATATGAATTTTAAGATCAGCCTGTCAGTTTCTGCAAAAAACATAGTTGGGATAGGTATTGCATTCAGTCTATAGGATCAGTTTTGCGGGGTGTGGGGGGTGTATTGCCATCTAAACAATCTTAGGTTTTCTAATCCAAGAACATGGGATATCTTTCCATTTATTTATGTCTTCAGTTTCTTCCAGTATTTCATGTTTTGTAGTTTTTAGTGTGCAAGTCTTCCACCTCCTTGGTTAAATTTATTCCTAAGTATTTTATTCTTTTTGATACTATAATAAATGGAATTGTTCCCTTAATTTGAGATTGTTCATTGTTAGTGTATAGAAATACAACCGATTTTTTGATGTTTCTCATGTATCCTGCAATTTTGCTGAACTTGCTTATTAGGTCTAATATAGTTTTGTATGGATTCTTTAGGATTTTCTTTATGTAAGATCCGGTCTGTGAAAAGAGGTAGTATTACTTCTTCCTTTTGATTTGGATGGCCCTGGCTAGAACTTCCAAACAATGTTGAATGAGGTGGCAAGATTGAACATCCTTGTCTTGTTCTTCATCTTAATGGGAAGTTTTTCAGTCTTTTACCATTGAGTATGTTAGTCATGAGTTTTTCATAGATGTCCTTTATCAGGTTGTGAAAGCTCCTTTCTATTCCTGGATTATTGAGTGTTAGCATGAAAGAATGTTGGAATTTGTCAAATGTTTTTTCTGTGTCAGTTGAGGTGATCATGTTATTCCCCCCCTTCATTCTGTTACTATGGTGATTGATTTTTTTAAAATTGATTGAGCCACCATGCATTCCTGGGATAAATCCATGGTGTATACTCCTCTTAATATGCTGCTGAGTTTGGTTTGCTAGTGTTTTGTTGAGGATTCTTGCATCTGTATTTATGTGAGATCTTGGTCTGTAGTTTTCTTGTGAAGTCTTTGTCTTACTACGGTATCAGGGAAATACCAACCTTTTGGAATGAATTAGGAAGTATTCTTTTCTCTTCCATTTTTTTGAAGAGTGAAGAGCGTTGGTGTTATTTCTTATTTAAATATTTGGGAGAATTTATCAGTGAAGCCATATGGGTCTTGGATTTTCTTGGTCAGGTTTTTTTTAATTTTAATTTTTATTTTTTTAAGATTTTATTTATTTATTTGACAGAGACAGCGAGAGCAGGAACACAAGCAGGGGGAGTGGGAGAGGGAGAAGCAGGCTTCCCGCTGAGCAGGGAGCCCGATGTGGGACTCGATCCCAGGACTCTGGGATCATGACCTGAGCCGAAGGCAGCCGCTTAATGACTGAGCCACCCAGGCGCCCTTGGTCAGGTTTTATTATTATTATTATTATTGTTTTAATCTCATTATAGATCAGATTTTTTATTTCTTCTTGAGTCATCTTTGGTAGTTTGTAGGAATTTGTCCATTTTATCTATGTTATCTATTTGTTGGCATACAGTGGTTCATAGTATTGTCTTATATATTCTTTTTATTTCTGTAAAGTCAGTAGTGGTGTCCCTACTTTTGTTCCTGGTTTTAGTAAATTGAGTGTTCTCTCTTCTAACGGTTTGTAATGTTGTTAATCTTTTCAAAGAAGTTTCAGTTTCACTGATTACTTCTTTTTTTATTTTCTTTTTTAAATCTCTGCCCTTTATTGCCTTTCTTTTGCTTGCTTTGCATTTAGTTTCTTCATCTTTTTCTAGTTCCTTAAAGTATAAGGTTGTTGATTTGTGATATTCTTTTTTAATGTAGGTGTTCACAGTTGTAGATTTCCCTCTGAGCACTGCTTTTTGCTGCATCCCATATGTTTTGGTATGTTGTGGCTATTTTTAATTCTTAATGTATTTTCTAATTTTCATTGTGATTACTTTTTTTGAGTCATTGATTAAGAATGTGTTGTTTAATTTCCACATATTTGTGAGTTTTCTAATTCCCTATTATTGATTTTAATCACATTGCATTATTGTTGGAGAAGATACTTTGTATGATTTCCAACTTTTTACATTTATTGATACTTTTTTTTGGTGCCCTAACATGTGGTCTGCTGTGGAAAATGTTCCATGTGCACCTGAGACAAATGTTTATTCTGCTTTTTTTGGGTGCAGTGTTCTTTGTATGTCTTTTAGGTCTAGTTGATTTATGGTGTTGTTTAAGTCCTCTTTCCTTTGTATCTTTTACCTAGTTGTTTCATCCATTATTGCAAGTGAGGTACTGAAGTCTGCAATTATTGTTGAGCTGTTTCTCCCTTCAGTTCCGTCGTTTTTTTTGCTTCATATGTTCTGGGGCTCTGTTGTTAGGTGCATTTGTGTTTTTAATTGTTAAATCTTCTTGATAGATTGACTCTTATCATATCTTTGTCTATTGTAACAAGTTTTAACATGTATTTTGTCTGATATGGGTGTATACACTCTATTTCTCTTTCAGTTGCTATTTTCATGTACTATTTTTTCTTTTACTTTCAACCTGTTTGTGTCTTTGGATCTAAGGTGAGTCTCATGTAGACACCATATAGTTGGATCATGTTTCTTTAATCCATTCTGCCTATCTCTGCCTTTTAATTGGAGAGTTTAACCCATCCATTGACATTTAATGTAATTACTGTTAAGGATCTTTGTCATTTTGCTATTTGTTTTCTACATGTCTTATATCAGTTTGTTCTTAAAGCCCTCCATTACTGCCTTCAAAGAGTGTTATATAAGTATTTTCTAGTGTAACATTTTAATCCCCCCCCCTTTTTTTTAACTGTACAATTTTATAGTGATTTTCTTTGTGCTTGCCCTGGGGATATATAATTAACATCTTAATTTATAAAATTCTACTTCAAATTAATAACAACTTAGTTACAATTGTATACAAAATACTTTGCTCCTGTGTAATTCTGTTCCCTTATTCTGTTATTGTCATAAATCTTCATATATTATATGCTCATTAACAAATTTTTTCAAAGGAAAAAGATCTATAAAGATTCAGGATTCACATCATGACAGATCATAAAATTGAATACCCTTCTCTCTCTCTCTCTCTTTTTTAAAGATTTTGTCAGAGAGCGAGCGAGCGAACAAGCAGGGGGAGTGACAGGCAAAGGGAGAAGCAGGCTCCCCTGGGATCATGACCTGAGCCGAAGGCAGACACTTAACAAGACTGAGCCACCCAGGCATCCCTTGAATACCCTTCTCTTGATAAAAGTTCAACTTTTGCAGTTTTTTTCTTGTTTAAATTATCCGGCCATCTTTTCTCTTGTGCTTTGCTATTACTTTCACCCCACCTCTTCCTGTCCATGGTTATATTGACAGATTACCTCCCTCTCCCCAGTAGTTTAGAAAGTCTACTCCTATATAGGCTCTGATGATTAACATTAATTTTAATACACTCTTCAACTTCACCACCATCTAAGTAGTATCTGTAACCTTCCTTTCCCCCACTTCCCAAGTACAGTTAGCTGCCCATCCTCCTGGGTAGAAATGTGGCATTTTATTTTCCAGTTTTCCTTGTTGATTTTCCAACCCATCAACATAAACTTACTGTTATATGTAGTTGTCTTTTAAGTCATAAGGAAAACAGAGGAATTACCAAAACACAATCTTTCCTTTCTCTTCTTCCTCAAATACTTCATAATATAGTGCTTCTATTATAGTGTCAGATACTATTCCAAACAGTTTGAAAATCTTTAATTATCTTAATTTTTTTTAGATCAAAACAATTTTATAGCCAAGGAAGATGAGGAATAAGTAAGACAACTTACCTAAGGCCATAGAACTGTTAAATGGCAAAGTCAGAAATTTGAACCTTGGTTATCTGGCTCCAGAGAGTCCTTGCTGTTAACCACTAGTCTGTTACTTCCTAAGTCCTAGTGTAACACTGAGTGTAGAATTCAGTAGGATACATAAAATATATGCATTCATGTTCAAAATTAAGGACAGATAAAGTGAAGGATATTGGGAGTTAGTTGAAAGGAAAGATAACAGTTGGGAGGGACTTTTGATCTGTGGCCTTGAAGACAAAGCAGGATCAAGACTATTGAGATTTGAGAGAAGGCTTTTTAGACAGAAGGAGCAGGATGAGAAGAGGGATTAAGACAAGGAAAAGCAAGTTGTATTCAAGAAACAGAATAGTTGAGTGTGCTTGAAGGAAACTGGGAGAGTGAGTGTTGAAACGGATATTCATATCTAGAATGATTTAAAAGCCTCACTTCATAGTTTGGATTTTATTCTGCAGGCAGTAGGTAGTCCATTGAACGTTTTTGAGCAGAGGAAGACTGTTAAGAATTTACTTTATATGTAAATGTGTATATAAAAATCTGAAGTCTTACTCAAATTTTGGGTGTAATTTAAAATTTTCTAAAATACGTGGAAGCTTATTTCAGTAGGGACCAGATTAAAGTTTGATCTTTTGTACTGCCATATATTAAGGTATGTTGGAAATGTGTTATAAAGTAGTGATTTTTTTTAACATGCATGTTAGAGATATTTAAAGAAATGTGTTTGATTATATTGAAAGGGATATGCTTCCCTTTCAAGATCATCTCTTGTATGAGAGGTGGAGAGGTAGGATATGCATTTATTTATTTTTTTTAAAGATTTATTTATTTATTTATCTGACGGGGGGGTGCGGGGAGAGAGACAGCGAGAGAGGGAACACAAGCAGGGGGAGTGGGAGAGGGAGAAGCAGGCTTCCCGTGGAGCAGGGAGCCTGATGCGGGGCTCAATCCCAGGATCCTGAGATCATGACCTGAGCTGAAAGCAGATGCCTAATGACTGAGCCACCCAGGCGCCCCGGATATGCATTTATTTTAATTACATGCCATATACTAGTTCAGATCAGCTGTAGTATTTTTTGAGTATTTACAACTAAGTTGTTTGCCAGATGCTGGAAATATAACCATAAATAAGACCTGGTCATACTTTAGTCTCTTTTTTCTTCCTAATTGATAAACATTGGAATACTTCAGTATTCAGTCCTCTTGCCTCTTTTCATTTTATCTGCCCTCATTAACCGAATGTGATCTCATCTAGTTCTAAGGCCTTAAATTCTATCTGTATTTTAATGATTTCCAGTTTTATATCCTTGATGCCAGTGTATCCTTTTAAATTCAGACCCGCCTATTCAGTTGCCTTCTGCACATACCCACTTTGATTTCTAAAAGGCATGTCAGATTTTTTTTTTTTTTTTACGATTTTATTTATTTGCAAGAGAGACAATGAGAGACAGCATGAGAGGGAGGAGGGTCAGAGGGAGAAGCAGACTCCCTGCTGAGCAGGGAGCCTGATGTGGGACTCAATCCTGGGACTCCAGGATCATGACCTGAGCCGAAGGCAGTCGCTTAACCAACTGAGCCACCCAGGCGCCCAAGGCATGTCAGATTTAACATGTCCAAAACTGAACTAGATTTCTCTCTGTTGAAGTTGTTTTTCCTTTAGTCATGTCCATCTTAGAAAGTTACATTACCATTCACTCAGTTCTCAAACCAAAAGCCTAAAGTATTGTTTTTAACACCTTTGCTACCCATTCCACACTCTGTATCCAGCCACTACTCTCTACCTTCATGACTCCCATACTAGTTCAAGCCACCATCATCTCTTGCCAAAGCTATAGTAATAATAGTCCTTTAATAATATTTTCTTCTTGGGACACCTGGGTGGCTCAGTCAGTTAAGCGTCTGCTGTGGCTCAGGTCATGATCCCAGGGTCCTACATCAAGTCCTGCATCCAGGCTCTTTGCTCAGCAGGGAGCCTGCTTCTCCCTCTGCCTGCCACTCCCCCTGCTTGTGCGTGCTCGCTCCCTCCCTCTCTCTCTCTCTCTCTCTCTCTCTCTCACAAATGGATAAATTAAAAAATCTTTAAAAAGTAATGTTTTCCTCATAATCAGTTATCTGTGCACCCACCTGGGAATCTTAAACTATAAATCTGATCATGTTACACCTCCACCAGTACCCAAATGTAAAACTAGTTGATTTCTATTAAATTCAGAATTCTCACCATGGCCTACAGGATCTTGCCTCTAGATTTCTGACTTCATCTCCTACTTTCTACCTTACTCACTTTGCTGAGACCATATCAGCTTTCTTGCTCTTTCTCAAATATACCATAGCTCATACTGTATGCTGTTCGGCACTCTTCCCTCTGCCTAGACTGTTCTGTCTTGGTTATCTATGTGGCTTGCTCCCTTACTTCATTCAGTGCTCAAAAATGTTAGCACTTAAAGTCTTTTCCTGATCTCTCTAAAGATTCTCCTTCCTAAGTCTCTGCCCAACATTTCTCAGTGTTACCTATCAGGGTTTATCAGGGCTTAGTTGTTATCCCCTTACTCTGCTATTTTCTTCTTCAACCATTACTTCTTTTACTTACCCTTATCACACATTGTCATCATGATGATCATCATCATTTATATCATTCGTCTTCTTGTCAGAATTAAAAAGTTCCGTGATATGAACTATTGTCTGTACTGTTTACAGCTGCATCCCTAGTGTCTGACTCTTAGTGGACAACTCAGTATCTGTATAGTCCACCAAGAAAAGGAGGCTCAGAAACAATAGAAAACCTCTTTATTTAGTCTTAAAAAAAAAAAAAAGAGCAAAAGAAATTGCCAATCTCCCACCTTGTCTTACATTTTTAGTATGTTTGAGAAAATATGTAGTAACAAAAGGCTATTATGAATTCAGTAATGCTTTTTAAAGAAATATGTATTTTGTTCACAGCAAAATGTCATTTGGACAAATAGTGGCTGTATATACAAGCACATTTTTATTTAATTTACAAACAGTGCTCATATGGATTTACTGACCTTGTAATGATGGAGTTCCTCTAAGGAATTGTGGCCCACAGATTGTGAACTCCTGGTGTAATTGACTCAGTCCTAATCAACTTCAGATTTGCATTTAAATGGCTTCTTTTTAGCATAATTACTCTACCCAAGACAGTTTGATATAACAGAAAAAATGAACCCAAACTGCCCTTGGATTTCCAAAGAACTAAATTCATCTGACCTAGCTACTTAACTATCTTTGTGCTTTTGGTTACTTAACATCTTGGAATCTCATTTATGGCATTTTGTATGTAAATATAATTATATGAAATTATTTTGGTAATGTTCCAGCTACTCAGTACGTATTCCTTTCCCCTTCTTAATGTATTAATACCATTATTTTTCAGGACCTCATCTTTCTCAGTTTATTCTGTCTTTGCTGTGATTACAGCTTTGTACAAAAAAAAGTGTTCTGTCATCTCTCTTCATGGGCCAGCAAAGCAAGCCCTTAATTATATTCTGGCTTTAGTTCACAGATATAGGGAACTTAGTTGAAGTCAAGCAGAAAATCATCCTTTTTTCTATCAGATACCAATTACTCTTCTGTTTTTATTTACTGTGTTTAACTATTTCTTTGGGTCTTCAACATGCCAGACACAAAATGGAGTCATTCTGAAATCTCAGACCACTCAGGTAAATATGAGAGTATAGGAATTAGGAAGGGTGTGTTTACAATCATTCAACAAACATTTATTGACTGCAGTTTAAGAAACAGGTTGATATTAAGAGAGACATAATAGGCTCTGGTTCTTTGCACAAAATCTAGTGGATAAAATGCCAAAAAATAACTATAGAATAGTTTATAAGTAGTAGTATAAGCAGCACTGGTGAGGATGTTCCTAACTTTGCCTGAGGCTTGAGGGATGAGATAAGGATGCCTTAGAACAAACTAGATTGAGGGTTGCAGGAGAACATTCTAGGCAGAGGACGTGCATTGACATGTACATAGTGATTGATAAATCAGTCTGACTAGAGCATAGTGTATGTAGACAGAAAATGGTGTCATAGGAGATTGAAAAGGTAGTTTGAGAACTAGACAGACCCTCAATGATGTTGGATGTCATCCAGGAATTTCAAGTCTTCACTAGTATCACTGGAAACGATCAAATGTTTTTAAAACTGAGAAAAGATGGGAGAAGTTTGGCAGCAGTGTGAAGGATGGATTGTGTTGAAAATGGTCATATAGGGGATGCTGAAATAGTAAAATTAATGAAAAGTTAGAAGAGGTTATTAGTAGGCAGTGGATGAATTCAAAAGAGCCTGGGTGTAGAATTACAGTCCTGGTTTTAAACCTTAGGCTCTGCCTCTTTGCAGTTGTATGAAAAAATTAGCTGCTTTGATTTTCAGCTTTCTTATCTGTACTAGGTAGTAATAATATCTACTTGACAGTGTTCCTCTGAAGATTTGTTATAGTGGGTATGAAGTACCTTGATACAGGGCTTGCTTGATGCCAACTAAGGACTCAATTAATGATAACATGAACATGTAATGGTGAAGACCTGAATTTAGGGGTGGAAAAGAGAGAACAGATTTGGGTGGATCTTTCTGAATTGGAATGAATAGGACTCACTGACCAGAAGACTTGATGACTGACTTAGGGAAAAATGGAATCAGACAGACTTAGATTTGTAATCTGAATGATTTAGAGTGAAGAAGGGTTTAGGGATGCCGTTTTTCTGGTAAGGAATAAAGAAGGAATCACTGGTTGAGATGAGGTAAAAGGAATGAAATGATTTTGATTTGGACTTTTTGAGGTATTTGGGATGTCATGGTAATGATGTGAATGAAGCAGGCAGTTAGAAATAAGGTCTGGGGCAAGAGATAAGAGATTGGAGAGTTATCAGTATATGCATGGTAGCAGAAATGTGCGTAAATCTTAATGGCAGGGCATATATTTTAAATACATCCTCTGTTCCCACACTGCTGAGCTCTGTAGTAACACTTGATTGGTTCTTGTTATTAAATGTGAGATTTAAAAAATAATATCCTTTAAGTTGGCTTTGTATATAAAAGATAATGCATACTTTGCATTTAATGTTCTAATTTAATGTTCACTTTAAGTTACAAATGTAAAACCTAGTTTTCCTAAAATACAGATCTTACTTTAATTTTAAACTTGTAATAAATATTTTAGTTTAACTTTTTAAAATGTTTTACTTTGTAACTATGAATTAAAATTTTTATATTTTCTCTTTAGATATTTAACAAAATCTCCCTAAGTACTTAAGTAAATCTTAGGAGTCTAATAATTTGAAGTTATAAATGTGATTGTTCTTAAGTTGTACAAGTATTTAAATACAGTGTGCAAACTTAGTAAGATTTCAGCCTAAAACCACATATTTAATCAGCTATTCAATTGTACATACTAAATTAGAATTACAAGGTTATCTCTCTAATAGGCAGCATTTTCTTTCCTTCTTTCTTTCTTTCTTTAACAATTTTATTTATTTATTTGACAGAGAGAGTAGAAGCAGAGGGAGGAGTGGGAGAGGGAGAAGGAGGCTCCCCGCTGAGCAGGACGCCGATGTGGGTCTCTCGTTCCCAGGACCCTGGGATTATGACGTGAGCTAAAGGCAGATATTTAACTGATTGAGCCACCCCGGTGCCCCTAGGCAACATTTTCTTAAAACATTACAAATATTTATCAAACGTGCATAGATTACTTAATGGCTTTATTGAGATATAATTTACACACCTTACAATTCACCCATTTTAAGTGATTTTTATTATATTTACAGAGTTGTGCAACCATCACCAAAATCAAATTTTAGAATGTTTCCATCGCTTCAGAAAAAAGTGTTCTTTTGCAGTCATTGCTATTTTCACTCCTATCTGTAGGAAACCACTAATCTCCTATTTATATAGATTTGTCTTTTCTGGACATTTCATATAAGTGGAATCATATAGTATTGTGGTCTTTTATTTTGGCCTTTTTAACTTAGCATAGTGTTTTGAAATTCATTCATCCATATTGTAATAACATTGCATTGTATGGATATATACTACATTGTATTTATGCTAGATTACTTCTTAATACAAAATAATTAAAGGTTTAGTTCTCTTAAATCATTATTTTACTTAATACTTTGTTTTTTTTTAAAAAAAACAAGAAAACCTGAAAATAAGTGAACTAAGCTTCTGTCTTAAGTTAGAAAAAGAACAACAGAATAAACCCACAGACAAAGATAATGAAACTTAAAGTGAAAATTAATGAACCGGAAAACAAAGATAGGATAAAGAAGATAAAAAAAGTCAAAGGTGGGTGATGGGGAATAAGAAAATAATCTGACAAGATTGATCAAGGAGTAAAAGACAAATAATATTACACAAATGAAGGCTAACTAGAGATAAAGTAAAAGATTTAAAAGATAAGGAATTTATAGCATTATTTACTATAGCCAGAAGGTGGAAGCATCCGAAGTGTCCATAGATAGAGGAATAGATTAAGAAAATATAATCTGTGTATCAGTGGAATATTATTCAGCCTTAAAAAGGAAGGGAATTCTGTCACGTGGTACAGGATCCATGAACCTTGATGACATTATGCTAAGTAAAACAAGCCAGTCACAAAATGATAAATACTGTGAGATCTACTTAAGAGGTACTTAGAGAAGTCATATTTCATAGAGATAGAAAATAGAATGGTGTTTGGCAGGGCTGGGATAGGGGGAATAGGGAATAATTGTTGAATAGTATTTCAGTTTTGCAGATAAAAAAGTTCTGCAGATGGATAATGTAAAAACTACAAATATATTTATTTTGTAATTTTTGGCTAAATTGGTAATGGCTTAATGGCTAAAATGGTAAATTTTATATTTATATTTTACAAGTACAAAAAGGATGAAGGAAAATACTATCAACAATCTTAAGCCAATAATTTTGAAATTAAAAAAAATACAACTTTCCAAAACTGACTCAAGAAGGAAATAACAAAGCTTGAATGGTTCTATAACTATTAAATAAATTTAATAGAGCTCGAAAGAAAACATCCCAGATGGTTTTACATGTGGGTTCATCTCAACTTTTAAGGAAGAGAGTGTCTGTCACCTCTTCCAGAAAATAGAAAGAGAGAATAGGGGCATCTGGGTGGCTCAGTTGGTTAAGCAACTGCCTTCAGCTCAGGTCATGATCCTGGAGTCCTGGGATCGAGTCCCGCATCGGGCTCCCTGCTCGGCAGGGAGTCTGCTTCTCCCTCTGACCCTCCCCCCTCTCATGTGCTCTGTCTCTCTCTCTCTTTCTCTCTCAAATAAATAAATAATTCTTTAAAAAAAAAAAAAAAGAATATCTCAGTTTTATGAAGTCAGATACCAAACCCAGATAGAGATATTAGGAGAAAAATTACTGGTATATATTTTTTTTTTTTTTGACAGAGACACAGCGAGAGAGGGAACACAAGCAGGCAGAGTGGGAGAGGGAGAAACAGGCTCCCCGCTGAGCAGGGAGCCCGATGCAGGGCTCGATCCCAGGACCCTGGGACCATGACCTGAGCCGAAGGCAGACGCCTAACGACTGAGCCACCCAGGCGCCCTGTTACTGGTCCATTTTACTCATGAAACAGATTACCCTCTGGGTGGCTCAGTGGTTAAGTGTCCGACTCTTGATTTTGGCTCAGGTCCTGATCTTAGGCCCCTGGGATCGGGCCCTCATTGGGCTCCTCGCTCAGCAAGAGTCTGCTGGAGTTTCCCCCCAACCCCTGTGGTCTCGCTAATGCTCACATGCACACTCTCTCTCTCTCTCTCACATCTTTTTTTAAAAAATTACCCTTTTAGTAATAGTAAAAATTCATTATTTTGTTTTATGCTTTTATCCTTGAATTTTTTGTCTGATATTGTTATTGCCACCTAGTAATTTATTGCTTTCTTTTTTCTAATGTTTTTCTCTTTGCCTCTTCACTTTCAACATACCTTTGTCACTTTAAGCTCATTATAAACTGTATATTGCTATACCCTATGTGACAATGTTTTCACTTAATCCAGTCAATTAATATTTATCGTAATGTGTACCTGTTTGGTATTATTCCTGAAGTTGTTTTTTGTGTTTCTTGTTTAATATGCTTGCTTTTTGTTTAATTTTTAATTTTATTTACTTTCATAGTTGACCTTTTTTGTTACTGTTCTTTATTTCCTCCGGTGGTTTGGAAATTCTTCAGCTTTACTCATACATTTTAAGCAAATTTATCTTAAACCTACATTTTTTTTTTTAAGATTTTATTTATTTGACAGAGAGAGACACAGCGAGAGAGGGAACACAAGCAGGGGGAGTGGGAGAGGGAGAAGCAGGCTCCCCGCTGAGCAGGGAGCCCAATGCAGGGCTCCATCCCAGGACCCTGGGATCATGACCTGAGCCGAAGGCAGATGCTTAACGACTAAGCCACCCAGGCGCCCCAAACCTACATTTTCTTAACATCAAAGATTAATGACTATTATAAATTGTCCCCTTATCCCACACACACACTTGATTTTAACATACTTAAGCATATCTTATTCTTACTTCTTCACCTAAGATTTCGTTGTAATAATTTGGGATGTTATTCCTAAGTCATTCATTTTAAAAATTATATTGTGTTCATCTATTTAAAGAGTTCTTTTTTATCCATTATATTAAACTGAACCCCTGTGTTAGTAACAATTGTTTACACTTAACTGTTAATTTTACTGGTATATTGCTTACCATTATTTGTTATATAAACAGTGTTTTCTTAGGAGGTCCTTGTTCTGAATCATTTTTTATTAGCTGAACTACTTTAACTCTTACCCCAGAGTGAATGCTGTCCTGCTCTTCAAATGAGAGCATATCTAGTAATTTCTTTTACCCATGTCTTTGAATAATAGACTGGCTAAAAAAGTGTTTTGTTTTTGTTGTATACTCAGAATTTTGTAAACATACCTCCATTGGCTTTTAGCATTTCCTTTTACTAATGAAATGACTGGCAGTCTAAATCTCTTTTCTCTTATTCTAAGTAAGAAAAGGAAAGTTTTTCCCTTATTTGGAGCTTTTAAACTTTTATTCTTGAAATTGAGATATTTTTACCAGGAAAGTACTATATATACATGCTTTTTCCCACCTGAGTATTCTGCCTCAGTATTTCTCAGAGCCCCTTTGCTATGAAGACTCAAGATAGTATTCAACATTGGAAAGTTTTCTTCTTGTTCTCTTCTGCTTTCCTTTTTGAAAATTTATATTCTTTGCTTTTTTCTTGTTTTACATTATTGAATGTCCTGGCCACTTCATGATTTCTGTGTCTTCAGATTCACTATATATTATGAGGACATTTCTTTAGTTTTTTAAGTCACTAATTTATTATGTATTTTTCTACATAATACCTCTGTGTGGTTATTTTGACAGTTTTGTTTTTCTTTTTTCCTTCTCTCCTAAGCACATATTCTTTACTGTTTTCAAAGTAGCATGCTCTTTTTAAAATGCTGTTCTTCCCTGTCTCAGTAGAAATACTATTTATATTTTTTCTTCAAGTTCTAGTATTTTTTCTGCATTAATTCCATTTCAGTTTGGGCCATTAGTTGTAATTAGATTATTGTTTTTCTTCATTGTATCTGGTCAGGTTTTTTCATCAGTTCTTGTGCTGAGTAATTTGGAGGGTGATAAGTGTGCCAGCAAATGGGCTCTTCAGAGTGCATGGGCCAGGAGCAGATGCTCAGGGAGAGAGGAAGAACTCTTAGTGAACACAGTTGTCCAGCACTGGGCGGGGAGGAGGTGGATTGCCTTAAGTAATGAAAAGAGGAGCCTGGTTTTTGTTTATTATCTGTAGAAGTCCATCCACATTTCTTTGGTTATATGATACACTGGGAAAGCTGGAACATTAGTAAAAAGGGATTCTTTACCTTACATTACCTTGGATAAAATATAAAAGATTATATCATCTGGTGCTTTTCAGTTGTTTTAGAGCTCCCTTATAATGGAGTTCAGTGTGCTGGTGGCAAGTTCTACACCTGAGTTTTAAGCAAAGAACTCCAGACACTGTCAGTCCCCCATTTTACCAGGATATTAGTTGATGATTGTTACCAGCAAGCTATTTTATAAAATAATAATACTCTATTGGAGATTTTATACCAAGCACCAAGTTTTACAAGGATCTTGATGTAAAAATTGCTAATTTTCTGATGTGCTCCTAGTTTTCCTTGAGACATCTTTGTCTCTCAAACTGCTAATCTCTATACTGGTTTCCTCAGAGAAAAGGTTCCCAAGACTCATGAACCCTTTTTTTCATTCCATCCATAATAGTTTCTTTATTTCAAAAGTACAGACTATATTGCTTACTGAGGTTGGCTACGTATTTGATATGCTGCTGTCCTGTTGTTTTTCATAACCTGCTTTTCCTCTTTTGGTTACAAATAAAGAGGTAGCGAGCATGATTGATTGATTGATTGATTTATCTATATTTATTTATTTATTTTAAAAGATTTTATTTATTTATTTGACAGAGACAGAGCAAGAGAGGGAACACAAGCAGGGGGAGTGGGAGAGGGAGAAGCAGGCTTTCCGCAGAGCAGGGAGCCAAGGAACCTGGGATCATGACCTTGAGCCTAAGGCAGACGCTTAACGACTGAGCCAGCCAGACGCCCCTAAGCCTTTCTTTTCTTTTCATACATTTATGTCTTATAGGACATTTAAGGAGATTTAATGCTCTAGGAAGGCTAGGCAGGTTTTCCTGTTTCCCATTTTTTTTCTCTTATACTAGGATTCTACATGCCTGGTTTTTAGTTTCTGATTAATCATATAGTTCTCAAAAACAAAAGATAGAAGATTAAAATTTTTCATATATTCCCTCTTCGATCTAAATCATACTTGCAGGGCTCCTGGGTGGCTCAGTCTTAAGCATCTACCTTCGGCTCAGGTCATGATCCCAGGGTCCTGGGATCAAGCCCCGCATCAGGGTCCCTGCTCCGCGGAAAGCCTGCTTCTCCCTCTCCCACTCCCACTGCTTGTGTTCCCTCTCTCGCTGTGTCTCTCTCTAAGCTTGCTTCTCCCTCTCCCTCTCCCCCTGCTTGTGTTCCCTCTCTCACTGTGTCTCTCTCTGTCAAATAAATAAAATAAAATCTTTAAAAAAAAAAAAAGAAAGGCTTAGATAGCCTATGATAAATTTTATTTGACAGAATACTTGCATAAACAGGGCTTTGCATGTGCAGAAAACAAAACATAAACAATTGACATTTATTTAAAAGGGGAGAGTGATAAGTGAATTCTGAGGATAAGAAAACTGGAAACCCAAGCTTCATGAGGGCAGGTACCACGTCAGTTCACCATTGCCTACTCAGTGCTTGCCGCTGTCCCTGGTAGGTGGTAGGCTGTCAGTTAATATATATAATATTAAATAAACAAATATGTATTTGTTGAACAAACTGAAGAGTGCCTTGAAGGAGATAATATTTGGGCAGAGATGAGGTGGAAAGGCTTGAGAAAATAGTAGGAGGTAGAAGTGATGACTAAATACATCAGAATACCAGTGTGACTGGAGCTGTGAGAATGAGCACAAAGCTCTGGGAAATAAGGCTGCTAATGGTAACTTGGAGCCAAATTATAAGCAACTTTGATTGTTGGACTTAAGAATTTGGGATTTGTTTTTTAAACAAAGTAGAATTTCTCTGAATAGATAGTAGCATTGTCAAAAAGCAGTGTTTTAGGAATAGTCTGAAAGCACAGTGGAGGTTGCTGTGAGGAAGAGACTGGAGACCAACTTTGAGACCATTTGTGATGTTGGATAGGAATTCTTGGGACACTAGTTAATGTCCTATAAAATTATTAATATTTCCTTCTATGTAATGTATTACATAAAGATGCTTTTTAAGCCCTAGTGTTTGAACATAATGACATGGCTGTCTTTTTCAGTATTTATTTAATTTTCCATGGTATTTTGTTTAATCTCATGGCTTTTCTATGAGATCATGGTATAAATTTTGAATACATTTGTTCTTCCCTTATTTGCTTTTTGTTAATGTCAAGCATAGCACATGAGCCATTTCTTGTTGCTCTGCAACTGTTAAATTCAATATTTAATATTCATAAAACTGAGTAGCATTAAATTCATTTAATAGAGGGTAGCAAAATATGGCTTTACAGTTTCTAATTGATAATATTTGTGAGGTTTAACGTATGTTACAGATATGAGCAAAATAGGGGTGACCTGTTTACAGTTGCTTTTTTGATCAGAATTAATTATGCTTAAAGCACCAGTCTTTTTCTTGTTTGATTCCTTTTGGTCTTTTCCCTTTCATGGCTTTTTGCTATGTGATTCAGTTTTTGCTGGTGTCTGTGTGTTATTGATGAAGTTTTTATTTTCTTGTTTCAGATTCTGTTATCTTTTATAATGTTTATAATTTTCTTTTTCAAAGCTTTTATTTGCTTTTTTTTTTGTTCTGAGTATTATTTCTTGCTGTATTTACATTTTTCCTTTTCAAGGATTTATACTTAGTATACAAGTTTGGAATTTGTTACAATTTCATACAAACCCAAGTGAAAGCATATTAGATAACGCTCTTTGGGACAAGAGCCACCTGTAATCTCCTTTAGCTAATTGCAGTGCATACTTGGTACTTTCAAGATAATAAAATGCTTTCATTAATATTTGTAAAATAGGAGGGTTTTAGAGTTGGAGACAAGCTATGGGATTCGTTTAAGGGAAGAGAAAAAAAAACTAGTGTTGAGAATATCTAGTTTGTAGGCCCCAGATAGCTAGGATCTAGCAATTCCTTTTTCGTTCTCTTACCACCATCTCCTTAACCTCTAAACCCCAGTTGAACCCTTTCTCTTCCCCAGTGTAGGGAAGAGAGGCCATAGTAAATTAGTGGAAAATGTTCTAATTATAGTAGGCAAATAATAAACAGGCACAGATAACTCCAATTTGCTTGAATAGGTAGCTTGATTTTATTAATGTCCTTGGAATAATTTTGATGGGAAGAAATTAAAGAGAGTTGAAAAACAATTGCTCCTTCATAATAAATGAAAAATCTAGAATCTAGAAAACAGTGTAGAAAAATCAGCTGTTTAACTACAGTGTAGATAATGCAAACTCTAGAGATTACTCTATTGAAAAAATGCCTTAATACTGTGGACAAAAAAATCCCTTACACTGCATTATTATTCTTAAATTTCAATCTTTTTTATTTTTTATGATCTTATTTCTAAGTAATCTCTACACAGCATGGGCCTCAGTCCTACAACCCTGAGATCAAGAGTCTCATGCTCCACTGACTGAGCTTGCCAGGCATTCCTGTATTATTTAATGAGATAAAATACTGTCTCTCTCTTTTTTTTTTAAGATTTTATTTATTTAATTTGACAGAGACACAGCGAGAGAGGGAACACAAGCAGTGGGAGTGGGAGAGGGAGAAGCAGGCTTCCCGCTGAGCAGGGAGCCCGATGCGGGGCTTGATCCCAGGACTCTGGGATCATGACCTGAGCCACCCAAGCGCCCCTAAAATACTGTTTCTAAGGACCATCTTTTCTACCGCTTTATCTTTCAGACCCTTTATGGTGATTGTATTTGTGGTAAGGAAGTGCTGACTGTGTGTGTGGACCTCATGTATCCACCTGGGTATAGTATTTTAAATTATTGGGTCTCCCTCCCTTTTAAGCATAAGAGTACTTAATTTTTTTATTCTTATTTTTTTATTCTTTTAAGATTTTATTTAGTTATTTGTCAGAGAGCAAGCGGGCACAAACGGGGAGCGGCAGGCAAAGGGAGAAGCAGGCTCCACGCTGAGCAAGGAGCCCAATGCGAGACTCAATCCCAGGACCCTGGGATCATGTCCTGAGCCGAAGGCAGACGCTTAACCCACTGAGCCACCCAGGCATCCCTAAATTTTTTTTTTAATTTAAGTTTTACTCAGTTAACATAGAGTCCGATATTGGTTTCTGGAGTAAAATTCAGTGATTTATCACTTACATACAACACCCAGTGCTCATCACAAAATGTGCCCTCCTTAATACCCTTCACCCATCTATCCCATCCCCCCACCTGTATCCCTCCATCAATCCTCAGTTTGTTCTCTATCGTTAAGATTTTCTAACGGTTTATTTCCCTCTCTCTGTTTCCCTCCCTCCTTCCCATATGTGCATCTGTTTTCTTTCTTAAATTCCACATAGGAGGGCGCCTGGGTGGCTCAGTTGGTTAGGCGACTGCCTTCGGTTCAGGTCATGATCCCGGAGTCCCGGGATCGAGTCCCGCATCTGGCTCCCGGCTCAGCGGGGAGCCTGCTTCTCCCTCTGACCCTATCCCCTCTCATGCTGTTTCTCTCTCTCTGTCAAATAAATAAAAATAAACAAAATCTTAAAAAAAAAAAAAAAATTCCACATAGGAGTGAGATCATATGGTACTTGTCTTTGACTGACTGATTTCACTTAGTATAATAATATACTGTAGCTCCATCCACGCCCTTGCAAATGGCAAGATTTCATTCTTTTTGCTGGCTGAGTAATATTCCATTGTAACTTTTTTTTTTTTAATTATAAACCTGTAAGTGATAGTAGACTGTGTGACAAAATACATAGTGCCCCAAAATACATTGTACATACTAGAAATTCAGTAACACTTTTTGTATTTTCTTAATTACAGTAACATTTTTATGCATTTGAAAGGTACTGTGTACACTGAATGCACAAGATATATTCTTTCTGAAGCTCATGCTTTAAGTACGTATGGATTCATGGACCCATTGTAACTGTTTGAGCTCCCAATGAGGTCCATAGTTTGGGAACCACTACTCTTTTTTTTTTTTTAGGTACAAGTGACAAATATATTTCTTTTTATTGTTATTAAAGTTTTCTCCAATGTAGTTCAGTAAATGAAGTATTTTATTTTATTCCACTGTTGGTCATAGTTTGAGCCCTACACACTCCTTTCCCTTTCACCTGAAAGGGAGCTCCTTTGTATGTAGCTACACACTCATCATTAGTAAAGAGATCAGGCTGGAT